>NC_057811.1:35990043-36069616 GCF_018294505.1 Triticum aestivum | reverse complement strand
CGACCTCTCCACCCAGTTGTGATAGGTAAGCCCATAGGAACACTTGGGACCAATGTCCCGGCCAAACCCACGGCAAGATCCCCTCCGTGTAGACCCGACGCGGCCTTTTCCCCCTCCAGGTGCCGGTGGCGGCGGCGTCCGTGAGGGGGTCGGGGCCACACCCCGGAGACGCGTGCCGCCTATTCAGACATGCCACCACACCCCCCGGCATGTATGAGGGCCAAGTGCGATGCTCCGGTGGCATTGCTACCCCCCAGGGCCCCCGTCGCGCCTAACCCTGGAGCGGTTGACCACGAGATCTAGCCCTTTGAATTTCCCCATATGGTCTTTGACCAGTGGACCTGTCGGTGGAAACGACACCTATGGGACCACTGGAATCCCTTCTACGGTTGGCGGGCACGGGGTTGTGCAAAGAGCGGCTTAGGAGCCAGCACAAGGATCGTTTACCCAGGTTCGGGCCGTAAGGATGCGTAATACCCTAGTCCTGTTTTGGTGTATATTTTGAGTGTTCTTGATCTCTCGAACTACCTACAGTGCATGCGTAGTCCAAAAGATCCGAATCCTTCTATAGTATGCCTCGGGCCTCCTTTTATAGACAAAAGGGGTAACCACAGTGGCACACAGGTGGTGGAAAGGTATACCGTGGTTAAGTCTATCCTCTGGCATTGTCGGACAAACGCATTTAATGCGTTGCCGACATGCTTCTTGCTTTATCGGGGACGGCAAGGAAGCTCGTCCCAGCTGCGCCGCCTTGCCTGGCTCCGACGCGTGTCCGAGCTGATGAGGTGTTGTGGCGCCACGTTGGCTGGCTGCTGGGCTGGCGCGGTGGGAGAGTCTTCACGAAGATCTGCATGCCACCACGTAGGTGCTTGCTGAGTTGGCCTGGAGGCCACGCGTCACCACGCAGGTGCCTGCCCAGCTGGTCGGGCTGGCAGCTGTATGGGAACGGCGATGAAGTCTTGGCAGATGTGGGCCTGGCCGTAGCCCTGCTGATGTCTCGGCAAGGGTCTTGCCGGGGCCCCGGCAAGGGTCTTTCTGTGGCATCGCGCTCGTCCCGGGCAAGGATCTTGCCGGGGGTCTCGTGGATTTCCTCGGCAAGGATCTTGTCGAGGATCATCGTCTTCTGGTCCATATCTGATCTTGTGTGCTTATGATCTTCACAGAGGTCTGCATGCCACCATAGAGGTGCCTTCCTAGCCTTGGTTCCAATGTGGTCGCTGGTGTTGGAACCCTTGGGCTCAAGGGTGGCGCGCTCTGCTGGCATTTGCGCAAGTTGCCCTGGCAAGGATCTTGCCAGGGCTGCGGAGGCCGCCCGGCAAGGGCCTTGCCGAGGGAGTCCACCTCGCCCTTCCGCTCCTTGTGTTTCTGTCTTGGTGCTGTTCTGGTAGCATTGTGCTTCGGCTTCCCTCCTTTGCCCTGCTAATTGTGGCCGCAGGTGCGGCTCTGACTGCCCGTGCACAAGTAAAGGGGTATAAAAGAGAGCCCCTAGTTTTGTACACCGACAGGAGCCCCCGGGCCTGGGCCACACATAAGCGCAACGCATTGTTGGGCTAGGCCCATAACGGTGCGCGGGTCAGGCAGGGCGGATTTTTACCGCAGTAACTCCTTCGCTCGCTGCGCTTCCCCATGACCCGCGTTGAATGCACGACGTGGAGGGTCGTGCGTGACGTGGGGGTGATGCGTCGGGCGGCTCCTGCAAGCATGCGTCACATCGTGGTAAAGAGGCGGCTCGCGCCTTCCCCATAAAAAGAGGAAACCGCAGGGGCGCGCTCATTTACTAAGTGGACTCGAGTCGCGGCCTTCAAGGTGCCCGTGCCCCACGACCACAGGGTGGAAAACGGTTGCCTTACTCGTCCCCTTGATTTCTGCTTGCTTGCCATGTGTCCCCCATGCCTCGAAGATGGTAGGCGGTGGACACGGAGGGCACGGGCCTTAAATGATGAGGCGGGAAACCGGGTCACCGCTGATTGGAGCAGCGGGTCGGTCTTGATTCCCTACGCCCCTGATGGCTGGATTGGTTGAGTGGGGCGACCGAGCCCCGACCCCGCCCCTTTATTAGAAGGGGGAGGGGGATGGCACCCCTCAATCTTTCATCATCCATCTCCTTCCACCTTGGCTCCTTTCTTTCTTCTGCCATGGCGAGGGGGCGCGCGGGCACTTCGACGGTGGCAACGAGGGTCTTCACTCGATAGTGCGCCCCTCCTTCCCAAGAGCTCGTGGCAGCGGAGCCGGCCACGAGAGGAAGGGGCAGGGGACGCGGCCGAGGTCGCCGTGGCACTCGGGGAAGAGGAGGACGGGGCAGCGCACTGGCCTCGCCTCCGCCAGCGATCCCTCCCCCAATGGAGGGCCACATGGGGACCAGCCCCACGAGTTCTTCATCAGGCTGCACCAGCAAGTGCGCCGCTGCCGGTGTCAAAACCGGCGGATCTCGGGTAGGGGGTCCCGAACTGTGCGTCTAAGGTCGATGGTAACAGGAGACAGGGGACACGATGTTTACCCAGGTTCGGGCCCTCTCTATGGAGGTAATACCCTACTTCCTGCTTGATTGATCTTTATGAATATGAGTATTACAAGAGTTGATCTACCACGAGATCGTAATGGCAAAACCCTAGAAGTTTAGCCTGTATGACTACGGTAATGAGTCTAGCCCTCCTCTGGACTAAGTCCTCCGGTTTATATAGACACCGGAGAGATCTAAGGTTACATAAGGTCGGTTACAGAGAAAGGAATCTTCATAGTTGAACGCCAAGCTTGCCTTCCACGCCAAGGAGAGTCCTATCCGGACACGGGTGAGAGTCTTCGGTCTTCGTATCTTCATAGCCCATTAGTCCAGCCCATGGCTAACAGGCCGGACGCCCGAGGACCCCTTAGTCCAGGACTCCCTCAGTAGCCCCTGAACCTGTCTTCAATGACGAGGTATCTAGCACGCAGATTTGTCTTGGGCATTGCAAGGCGGGTTCCTCCTTCCAAACTCCAAGATAGTCTTCGGACGCAATGGTCGTGTCCAGACATGTAACACGCATACCACACACAACTGTAGAGAGTATAATATTCCATGAGTCCAATCCGCTGAAAACTTTTTGCAACATGACATCACGTCAGCCAGTCATTTTTTCGAACCGTTTTTCGTCTGCCGCTCCACGTTTCGAGACGCGGTTGCTATTGGCATGTCTTGTTGAAGCAGAGATCGTGTCCCCTTATTGCGGGATTCTCATCAATACGGGCGTGGGTAACCCAACCGTCTCTTGGGTACAACTCCTTGGGAATAGGCAAGTTTTAAGGCCCAGGAGGAGGTGTTCGATATTCACAGCCTTTATAAAGGGGTACAGGCCCGTCTTTCTTCTCGATGCTTCCTCAACCCTTGCTACTTCGAGTTCCAACACCCCGGTTTCAAAGTCCACAAGCCTCAGTCATGTTTGGATCCATCCTTCAAGGCCGGTGGGTGGCTTCTTCTATTACAGAGGAGGATATTGCGAAGCTTCGGGTGGCAAGATATCTGACCGCAGAAATCCTCCATCGGCTCCCCGCCGAAGGGCAGGTTATCCCTACCCCCAGATCCGGCGAGAGGGTCGTGATCTTTTCCCACTTCCTCCGAGGGTTAGGGTTCGCCCTTAATCCCTTTGTCCGTGGGCTCATGTTCTATTATGGGCTAGATTTTCACGATCTTACCCCAAACTCTGTTCTTCTCATCTTGGCATTTATCGTCACGTGTGAAGCCTTCCTCTGAATCCCTCCGCACTTCGGCTTGTGGCTAAAGACCTTCAATTTGAAGCCGCAGGTGATAGAGGGGAAGCAGGCGGAGTGCGGTGGTGCTTACTAACGCTCTTTGGCTAAAAGGGTCCTTCACAGAATCTTCCAACTTATGGCAGCAGGAGTGGTTCCACATCACCGAGCCCTGTGGTTCCAAGTGGGCAGCTGCGCCTGCGTTCCGATCCAGCCCTCCGATTCAGCTTGCATCATGGATCAATAAGGGGTTGGATTGGGGATCGTTGATGAAGTGCAGACTCTACAGAGTCGCATCCGGAGCCTCATTGAGAAGGACATCGATCTTATCAACATTATTCAGGTAATGCTAATCCGCCGACCCCTGCCGTGCCAGCGACGGCCTCTCCGCATGTGGGAGTTTAATCCAGAAGAGCCACGAACTCTTCAGCACTTCTTCGGCACTACGCATGAAGGAATGTGGAAATTAGTTTTCGGGAAACGAAAACAATGGCCAGACACCACCGAAGATGTCGGCCTTGACTGCAACCATCCGGACACCTCGATAAGTACTCAACTTCCGAACACCTTTTAGTCGAGCATCCTGTAATAAAATACTGACCAAACCATCTTTTTACAGGGCTGGATAAAGAAAGCGGAACGAATTAGGTGTCCGGCCCCCCTTCCTAAAGACTCAATGGACCCCGTGCTAACAAGGATGCTGGCTCCGACACCGTACCAGGTGCCTATGAAGGGGGACAAGGCCGAGAGTGGGAAGACCAGAGGTGACCTTCACTCTGAAGGTAAAGCAGACACCGTGTCCGGGGAAATCAAAGTTTCTTTGCCCAAAGACAAAGGTGAAGGAGAAGCGAACATCCCTTCTCCCCATAGCAAGAAAAGGTCCGCCCCCGAAGGTTGGGAGGAAAAGTCTGCCAAGAGTCAAGATGCCATCGTCGGGCGTCCCGGGTTTGGCAAGCGACGTTGTCGCACAGTTCCCCCATGAGGACAAGCCTTCAACCAAATCGTAAGTGAACCAGGGTGCTTTAAACATATCCTGCTCCTTTCCTGTTACCGAAGAAACATCTAATATATATTTTCACAGTTCGGGGCACGGTTTTCCTCACCAATCCTCTTCCTCGGGATATCTTCTCCCGGAGATGATGGAGAGCAATACACCTCCCCCGGCCTCCTCGGCCACTAGGGTGGACGATTACGAGGTGTTATCCCGGAGGGTCTCTCCCGATCCACAAGCAGTGCGGGGGACGAAGAAGACATTATCCGAAGGTGGTCTCTCTGTCGCCCAGGGTTCGGGGGCCAACAATGAAGGCCCCGTACTATCCGGTGTACAGCCGGAGATGATTATAGGGGCGAGTAAATGGATTCCTTCAAAGGAAGGTCGTGCTCCTATAGTGGCTTCCGAAAATCCGGAAATGCCGGACATGTTGACGGATATGCTGCGACAAGCATCCGTCTCAGAGGAGCAGCGTACCTTGATGGGTACGATGGTTGAGAGGATTCTGTCCGCCAAGAGCAGGTTGAATGAAGCCTTCATGAGCCTGCTAAGAGGCTTCGAGGTTTGTGATGTAATATTTTCAACTGTATTTTATTCGCAAAATGCACCTCTGTATAGATAGTAGCCCCTGAGACTCGGATTGGCTACCCAAGGGAAGCAATCAGAGGATCAAAAGATATGCTCAGGGAATAATCCGATTGATTGGAACACAGGCCGTTTCCCCCTGGCGACTGCCCGGACTACAGAAGTTACCGAGCTGCAGCGGAAGCTTGATGTGGCGGGGGTTGACATTGCGTTGATCAATAGGCGTCTTGACGAGTCGCAAGGTATGTATTTGGGGCAGTCAATAGTCAATACATATATGTGCTTATAATATAACCGTGATGCTAAAAATTGCATTGATGACTGCAGATGGTGCCGCCGCAGTTGAGATTCTTCGGGCGGAATTAGCCCGGGCCAAGGAGCAGGCCCGTGTTAATAAGGTGGCTGCCAAAAAGGCATCGGCCGAGTTGAAGGCAGAACAGGCTGCTCGACACCAAGACGAGGAGAAAATAGCCATGATGGCGCTCAAACTAAAAGATGCCGCTAGCCGCTGTGAATTCCTCGAGAAGGAGAATAAAGCCAAAATGGTTGATCTTGACAAGGCCTTGCGAGAGGCAAAAGAAGCGCGATCCAAATCTAGAGCGGCCCGGGAGGAGATCCGGCAAACTGGGGAGATTGTGGCTGGTAAGCCCTTTTTGTTACAGACTAAGTTCGGCGATCCAAATTATTCTCAGCTTAATCACGTGTGGAGTTCTCCAGACGTGTTTTTGGACTTGCCGAATAGTTCTTCCAATGCGGCGCAATTTTACCAAGTACAAGAAGGGTATGCAATGGAGAAGCTTTTCTGGTCACAATTCGGTGCATCAAAGCGCCCACTGCTACTGAACGAGCAGATGTCTCAATGGGCTGAGCTCCACAGGATATCCGGTGCTGCCATGAAGAATGTCGTAATCCGGCTGTGGCCGAACAAGCCTATTCCGAATAGTTACTTCGGTTTGGTGCAGCGACTTGCTGATGCAGTGCCGTGTATCGACGCTGTTAAATGGTCGGCGTGCATTGAAGGTGCATTGATGGCCTTTGCCCATGTCAAGACATACTTGGGGAAGATGAAGGCCATTGATGTTGCAGTGAAGAGTCCACCCAAGGGCAAGGACCATCACGCACCAGAGCATTATTTCGAGGATGCCTTAGAGGCTGCCCGCCTGATAGAGGGCCAATGTTCAAAAGATGTAATATTCGAGTGAAGTTTATTGAAATTGTAGAAGACAATTTTATAATCAGTCTATTTTCTATTTTAGCTTTGCCTAAAAGGCTTTAGTTCCTCCCGTGCGTCCTTTTTATATAATCTGAGAGTTTTCCAGTCGTCGGCTTCATCCCCCTCGTATGAAATACGGGGGTGTTCGGAAAAACATTTGATCACTCTTAACCCAACGTCTTGGTCCATAAAGGAGGTGTCAATGCAGTGAACGAGGCAATCGGACTATAGGGCGTTAACACTTTCACTTAGCCATCGGAGTTTTATGGTGGGACTACGATATAGCCCCAGTATGCATACGGCTTATTCCAGTATGGTGCGTTACATATATGACCTGAAGAAAAAAGGTCCTTCGTATAATACGGGGGGAATCGCAAAAGATTCTGATAAGTCATCGAGTGGTTGACCAGCTCTCGCCGCAGCATGACAGTCTGTTTCGGCTTTCTCTACTGAGGTGCTTGACCAGATGAACCGGAAGCACAATCACAGTAGTTCTCCCTTTACTACCCTAGCTGATAGAGCGGAACGTAAGGTGCAAGCACAGGAGCCGGGCAACCCAACTATTGACCCAAGACATGATTCGGAGCAAGACACCTAAGTACGCTATAAAGCTATTCGGACTTGTAGGCAACTCATTAGTTCCCATACCGAGCCCGTCGCAATTTATGCCTAGGTGTATGTGTGAAACGACCACAAGGGCAAAATTCAGTTCTTTAGAAAAAGCGAAGCGGATTATTTTTACTAGGACCTGAGTAATATGCCAATCGTTATTATATAGATAACAAAGTCGCGACCTCGCCTATTTGACATGCCAGGGGTCGAAGGCTGAGGAAAAAGGCACTATACAGGCTCGAAATATTGAGTGCGGTCTACAAAAAGTTATTTTGGACCTCCTGTCGCACATCTGCGCCGCCTGCCCTCGGTTAAGGGACTCGTAACAGGAATAACCTTTGGATGAGTGTGTGAACCCGAACTCCGATAGAGTCCGTGCTGACCAGCCTTTGAGCCATCCATAGAGGGGATAATAAGAAAGAAATAGTTAGAGAAAAAAATAAGGGAGTTTACAGGAGTACTTGCAGGCTCACCCGTATTGTGCTTCCGCCGATGCCCAGGGTATTTTAAGTGCATAATTATGTATGCGTGGTACCAACTTTGCAGGCATATTAGACAAACAGCAGAAGCCGAATTGCTAGTCCAGTATGGACATTGATCGGTCATGTTGAATGGAGACCGGCGGCGTAATGGCCGGTGAGGTATGCGGTGTGATAAAGCCGATGTACATTTCGGCTGAGATAGCCGTAGTATGATCTTCTGTACGGAGGGAGTGCTCCGTGCGTCCATCTCTAGGGGTGTGTGTCACATATACCATGTTCACTGTTTTCACTTCGGGGGGGAACTGCTTCTGACCCCGGTGTTCGGTTGGTGACTCTCTTCGTCGTCGCTGTCGCCGGGCGGCCTCTTCCCCTTGTGTTCGACGTTTAACTTGTCAACCTGTTTGAAGACCCAACAACTTCTGTTGGTGTGATTAGCTGGTTTATTGGGGTGGCCATGAATCTGGCAGGGCCTATCCAATATTTTGTCTAAATTTGATGGTCCCTCCCTATTTGCCGTAGATGGCTTTTTCCGTTGGCCGAGTTTGGGGCTGCTGAATCCGACGTTGACCGCTGTGTCATGCGTTCCCTCATTATTATTGTCACGTTTCTTTTTATTGCGTTGTGGCTTCCCATTGCCGTCATGCCCAGATCGCTGGCGCTATTGCCTCTACGAGTGAGCCAGTTGTCTTCTCCCGCGCAAAAGCGGGTCATCAGAGCGGCAAGGGCTGTCATAGATTCTGGTTTTTCCTGGCCGAGGTGGCGTGCAAGCCACTCATCCCGGATGCTGTGTTTGAACGCCGTGAGGGCTTCTGCGTCCGGACAGTCTACAATTTGGTTCTTTTTAACTAAAAACGTAGTCCAGAGCTTTCTGGCGGATTCTCCGGGCTACTGGACAATGTGACTTAATTCATCGGCATCCGGTGGCCGGACATATGTGCCTTGGAAGTTGTCGCGGAAGGCATCTTCCAAATCCTCCCAGCTGCCAATTGAGTTTTCAGGCAGACTGTTGTCAGGACCGGATTTTCGGGGTATCAATTTCCCAAAAATGGTCCTTGTGCTCACCAGCCCCAAGATTACTGTTAGCTGATGAGGCACCAACTTGATACAGAAATTCGTAGCAAAATACAAAATATGTGGTACAAGACCATTCTGGCCTATGAGTACAACAAATGGTTTCTAGTGGTTGATGGCGGAAGCGGTTTGTGGTTCATCAGTGGCCATGGGACTCCATTTCCCACAGGAACAGCTGACCAGGATAACTCCTATCTTCGCGAGGCTGCTATCATCATTGCGTAGGTTCCGGGGCTGTCGTCGCAACGCTCCTCTCCACGCAAGAAATCTGGCCAAGACAATAGCCAGGGACAAGCCAGTGAGTACTTTGAATGTACTCGCAAACATTATGAACACAGGTATAATATAACAAATGATGATCATGCTCTGAAATATTCTATGATCACAACGTCAGCCACGAAATAAAAATCCATGATGCACGCAAGCAGGTTGTTCATATGAATATGGAATAAGGGAGCAGAAATAGAATGCACCGATCGGGTGTCTGAAGCGACGCCTCGAAAAGATAATAATATAAAGCATGCCTTAGTCGGGCGTCTGAGCGACTCCACATAAAGGACTTATAAATAATTTAAAATAACAAGCATGCCACAGTCGGGTGTCTGAGCGACACCGCATAAAGGGCTTATAAGTAATTTAAATAACAAGTATGCCACAGTCGGGCGTCTGAGCGACACCACATAAAGGGCTTATAAGAGAATAATCGCAGTGAGTTTCCAGGAGCTGCTAGAACCGTCCCAGGGATACTCAATAATTCAAATAATGTAAATGGTTAGTCCACAATAATAATAATCATAATCCTCATGTGTCACAGGTCATAATCAATGTTCTGGTTTAGTAGTTTTTCCTCCGAAGACCGACACTAAGACTGACACTTGACCCATCCCAGACTGTAGTCCTTAACCATGGACACAGCTATTCAAATAGATATAATCTCTGTAGAGGGTGTACTCTTTACCCACGAGTAACGGATTTCTTTAGTCCATCGGGACTAATTCCGTCTACGGTCTTTTAATTGAAAACACACCAAACCACACACACTAGCCTAACTTACCGGTGTCTGGAATCGCCCACAACACCCGTTAAGCAAAACTCTAAGTGGGGAGGCTACAACCTTGATTAGCATGGGATCACAAAATTTATAGCGTGCGCAAACTAGGGGAGCTACCCCTTCGGCTCCAACCGAAAACACCCATGCCCCCGGACAAGGTGGCATGCCTACCGGGGGCTTCCCGTATCTTCCACCATGGCCTCTCTGTACGGTGTGTGCTAGGAAGGGGTTGACAACTTACTGAACCGTACCCTACCTGTGGCAGGGACAAGTGGTAGTACGAAACAAGTATGGGGGTTACTGGAACAAGACTCGATCTACGGTCGACTCCGGAGGTTTAAGTATTCCTTGCATGGTTAGCATAACAAATAAGTTTCAACCAACAGACAAAAATCACCACTCATCATACCTCACTATGCCGTACCAGACACAACAGTCTCGACGAAGACTGGAGACAAGCTCGTGTCTACCCAAGACAGAGACTTTCCCGGATTCCTTCCGGTAGGCATGAAAGGCATACAAGGGTGATTACTATCACAAGCATATCAAATTCCAACAGCAAGGAACATTCTTTATGCACTCATGAGTATGATCATATCATCACATAAAATAATGAATACTTTGTGTTAAGGTGGTGTTGTAACCGTATCAAACAACACACATAATATTATGCCAGGGTTCAGAATGCTTGCCTTCAAGAGTATGCAAGTGGGGTGCATTTTTTTGAAAGTTGCTTACTTCTTCAAAAATCCTATTTTGAGAAAATGCTTGGAAAATTTTCAAATAAATATGAAAATAAACTAGACAGAATTTGAGAAACAACAGAAAAAGAATCAAGTCAATTGGACTTATATTTAAAAAGTTATAGCTAGTCAAAGTTTAGTCAAAATCTGTTTTTAATAGATAAATAAAAGAAACAGAAAAAAACGGTTCGGGGGGGGGGAGCGTACTCTGTGCTTTACGCCTTCACTTACGCCAGTGTGGACCGGCTCTGGGTCACTGACAGTGGGTCCCTTGGGCCCACTGGTCAGGTTTGACCAGTCGCCCGCCTCCTTTCTCCTCTGCCCGAGCGGAGGCGGGGCTCCGGTGATTGCCGTCGACGAACGGCGGCTTCCCGCGGGGTTCCGAGGGCGGTGATGGATCCGCTGGTCCAGGGCGGTCCTCCCGGTGGTCGAACGGCTGGCGGGGGCGAAGGGAGTCGCCGGCGGCGAGCTCCGCGGCGGAGGTGGCTTCGGGAGGATTTGGGGGCCTGGGCTACGTGTTGGGGAACGTAGTAATTTCAAAAAATTTCCTACGCGCACGCAAGATCATGGTGAAGCATAGCAACGAGAGGGGAGAGTGTTGTCCACGTACCCTCGTAGACCGAAAGCGGAAGCGTTAACACAACGCGGTTGATGTAGTCGTACGTCTTCACGATCCGACCGATCAAGTACCGAACGCACGGCACCTCCGAGTTCAGCACACGTTCAGCTCGATGACGTCCCTCGAACTCCGATCCAGCCGAGTGTTGAGGGAGAGTTTCGTCAGCACGACGGCATGGTGACGATGATGATGTTCTACCGACGCAGGGCTTCGCCTAAGCTCCGCTACGATATTATCGAGGTGTAATATGGTGGAGGGGGGCACCGCACACGGCTAAAATATCGTATATCAATTGTATGTCTAGAGGTGCCCCCTGCCCCCGTATATAAAGGTGCAAGGGGGAGGCCGCCGGCCTAGGAGGTGTGGCGCGCCAGGAGGAGTCCTACTCCTACCGGGAGTAGGACTCCCCCCCTTTCCATGTTGGACTAGGAGTGGAAGAGGGGAAGAGGTGGAGGGGAGGAAGGAAGGGGGGCGCTGTCCCCCTCTCCTTGTCCTATTCGGACTGGGGGGGAAGGGTGGCGCGGCCCAGCCCTGGCCTCCTCTCCTCTCTTCCACCTAGGCCCACTAAGGCCCATTAAGTTACCGGGGGGTTCCGGTAACCTCCCGGTACTCCGGAAAAATCCTGATTTCACCCGGAACACTTCCGATGTCCAATATATCAATCTTTATGTCTCGACCATTTCGAGACTCCGCATCATGTCCATGATCACATCCGGGACTCCGAACAACCTTCGGTACATCAAAACATATAAACTCATAATATAACTGTCATCGTAACGTTAAGCGTGCGGACCCTACGGGTTCGAGAACTATGTAGACATGACCGAGACACCTCTCCGGTCAATAACCAATAGCGGAACCTGGATGCTCATATTGCTTCCTACATATTCTAGGAAGATCTTTATTGGTCAGACCGCATAACAACATACGTTGTTCCCTTTGTCATCGGTATGTTACTTGCCCGAGATTCGATCGTCGGTATCTCGATACCTAGTTCAATCTCGTTACCGGCAAGTCTCTTTACTCGTTCCATAATACATCATCCCGCAACTAACTCATTAGTCACAATGCTTGCAAGGCTTATAGTGATGTGTATTACTGAGTGGGCCCAGAGATACCTCTCCGACAATCGGAGTGACAAATCCTAATCTCGAAATACGCCAACCCAACAAGTACCTTTGGAGACACCTGTAGAGCACCTTTATAATCACCCAGTTACGTTGTGACGTTTGGTAGCACACAAAGTGTTCCTCCGGTAAACGGGAGTTGCATAATCTCATAGTCATAGGAACATGTATAAGTCATGAAGAAAGCAATAGCAACATACTAAATGATCGAGTGCTAAGCTAACGGAATGGGTCAAGTCAATCACGTCATTCTCCTAATGAGGTGATCCCGTTAGTCAAATGACAACTCATGTCTATGGCTAGGAAACATAACCATCTTTGATTAACGAGCTAGTCAAGTAGAGGCATACTAGTGACACTCTGTTTGTCTATGTATCACACATGTATTATGTTTTCGGTTAATACAATTCTAGCATGAATAATAAACATTTATCATGATATAAGGAAATAAATAATACTTTATTATTGCCTCTAGGGCATATTTCCTTCACTACGGTGGCTCCCCGTCGAGGCTGAGGGGCTGGGCGGCTCCGCACGGTCGAGGGGAAGAGGGTGGTGGCACTGGATGGACGGGGGGGGCTCTGCTTGTGACGAACGGGGCCGGAGGGTGGCGGCGGCCGAATTGGCCGGAGACGAGGGAGAAGGCCTTCCCCCGTCGACGGCTGGCGGTGGTGGCTCTAGAGTGATGGCCTGAGGTGCCCTGGGGGTTCAGAGGAGCTCGCGGGTCCTTTTATAGGCGGCCAAGGTCGGTTCCGCGGCGGCCGGTGATAAGCTCGATGGCGAACCACCGTTCTGTTGTTGCAGGGCGATGTGGCGGCGACGAGCGCTTGCAGACGAGCTTGCGGATGAGCTCGAGCTGTTCCAGGGGCAGCTGGCGCGCGCGTGTGGCTTGGGCGGCGCCGTCCATGGCAGAGGCTGCTGCGGCCGCCCGCTCGCAGCCACGGCCGACCTGACGGCGGTGCTGTAGGGTGCCAGGGGGGACATGGATGGTTCTGGCGAGTGGATGAGGACGGGCGTGGCTCTGCGGGCGAGCAAAGGCCAGGGGGTGGGGTGAGCGAACGCGGCGGCTCAGTTTGCACGCGCGCGTGCAAAACGTGCGCTCTGGGCGCGCCAAGAGCATGCACGCCAGGCGTTCGGCAAAATGCCAAGGCATGCCAGGAGGCTTAGGTGGAGCTGGGGTTTAACAGGTCTAGGTTAGAGTAATATAGGGACTTAGTGGACATGTTGGTTTCGTCAGGGGATCAAGATCACAATGCAAATATGAAACTATGCCAAATTTGTTCATGCACTCAAGGTGTTCGACAGAATGCTATGGGCATCTAGGCAATTCTTGGGGTGGCCAAAAACTCCAGGTCCTAGTCTCTTTGGATGATAAAGAGGGTGGCAAGGTTAGTTTGTTAAAAACAGAAACTTGTTAGTGCAAGTTTTTGAGAAAACCAAATCTGGACAGAAACTAAAGGCTATCTTTGCATGGACCAAAATTACTCCAATGGGTCCACTCTCCTGGACTTAAGGGTTTTGCCGGGTGGACTATAAGAAGGAAAAAGAATCATGGGCAACAGAGCAAACAAAAATAGAGTTGCAGTAGAAAATGCCAAACTGGACCAGAGAGCAAAAGAGGATGATTTGCTCAAATTTTTCAAAGAACACTCATGGGTTTTTGCATAAAGTTGAATTATATGCATCTACTGACATCTCCAAACACTTGGAAGAATTTTTAAAGAAATATTTAAATAGGTTGTAGTGCAAAATTACCAACTGGACCAGATTTGAAAATTTGGTGTAGAGCTCAAAATCTCCAATGACCAAAAGATATTTTTGCATAAAAGTGATGTGGAAACATAACATGACATCCCCAAATTTTGGTTTAAAATTTAAAGAAGTATTTGAAAGGGTTACAATGCAAAAGAGGGTCCATAACTTATGAAAAATCATTTTTAGAAGAATAAAGCTCAGGAAAAACAATTATGCAAATAAACGCACTAATAAAAGAAATGTTTTCTTGACAGGGTATACAAGTCCAATAATATTTTTGGAAGGTTTTCACTTGGGGTAAAAACTTCACAATATCAAAGAAAAGAGAGGTTCTGAAATCAAAAGATAAATCCAGAAAATAAAAATTTAATTTCCTGGCAAAATTTTAATAAACAAAATATGGTTAAATTTTTGGGGTGTTACAACTGTTTAACCAGTGCCGTGCTGGTCCTTTGAGTTTCAACGGGAGGTACTTGATGGCATGAAGGTCGTCCCTGCGGGCCATATGGATATGGACAAGAAAATCCTCAATCCACACTGCGGGGTCTGTTGTTCCATCATATGATTCGATATTTACGGGTTTAAATCCTTCTGGGAATTCATGATCCATTACTTTGTCAGTGAAGCAAAGAGGGTGTGCGCCGCCTCTATATCGGGTCGCACCGTGACGTAGCTCCGATGGAGTGCATCTGCGGTTTTCGGCCCGGGCATGACTGGGCTTGTCACGTCCGAATAGGTAGCCATCATCACGTGTCAAGGCATGCCCTCGCGATCCGTAGATCGATCTGGTGTATCCTGCTCTAATGTCCGGGTCCTGCCGGAGGTCGTATGTATGACCCCAAGCTGTTTAGTCTCGGTTTTTACGTTGTGGTGGGACGGGCTGCTGTTCGGCCTGAGTTGCTGCTTTACCCCGACCACGTGGTGGTCAGTCAGCCGTATTACGCGAGGGAGGTGCGGGCTCCGGTGCCTCCTCATCGAACTGAGGTAGCAGTTTGCGCTTCAGGTAACTCTTGGCTGGGCGCTTGAGGTCATATTCTTCGGCTGCCAGGACATCATTCCATCTGTCGTTGAGTAGATCTTGGTCAGCTTAAGTCTGCTGCTGCTTCTTTTTCAGGCTCCTTGCAGTGGCTACTAGCTTGCGCTTGAAGCGCTCCTGCTCGAGAGGTTCCTCGGGCACGATGAAATCCTCGTCACCGAGGCTTACCTCATCTTCGGAGAGTGGAAGATAATTGTCGTCCTCCGAGTCATCATGTATGGCCTTCGTCTCCCTCCTCCATTCGCTCAGGAGATGGAGCTCGGCCCGCCACAGACCCTGAGGTTGCATAAGACGGGTTGCGGGAACGGCGACACGCGGGTTGATGTCGACTTTCCCACCCCTCACGTCATGTATCTTTGTCGCGGATGGAAGACCTTCGCTCGCGTCCACAGCCTGACGGAGGGGCTCGTTCTCTACTTCAAATTAATGGAGAACGGCCTGCTCTCCGTCAAGGTCTTTGAGGACTTTGGAACTCGCCTAAAGTGTTGCATGGAGAGCTCCTCCGATGATGAAGACTCCTCCTCAAGCAGAAGTGACCAGGAGGACAGCGACAGCAACGACGAGGGTAGAGGGCGGGAGGATGACGGGTCCGACTAGGCGTCGGGCACACCGTCCCTGGGCGACGCCGGCAGCACCATCATCTGCATGACCAGCTCCTAGAACTTCTTGGGGTCGTCGCCTTGGGCGGCTGGCGTTGGAGGGACGGCGAAGACGAAGAAGGCGGTGGCGGGCTGTCGAGTCGTAGTACGATGGCCTTGACGCCTTCGTCGCGTATTGCCGGGCCCCTGCCTCGTCTTTCGGCTCTTCCTCTGGCACCGTCATCACCGGCCTCCTTCCGGACGATCACCGATATGTTCTCTTGGCGTCTTCTGCTGCTCGTACCTCGCCTAGGCACTCCTTTTGCCCTTCCGCCATCTTGTTCCGTTTCCTGAGGAGAGGGACAAGAAAGGCATTACGGGCATCTTATCTCTTTTTAGTTTTTAAGCCTATGGGCCTTTGTAAGGTTTAAACCTTGTAATCCCCTTGCTCATGTTTACATTCCACATGAATGGTACTTGCTTAGCAACGTATTAATAAAGAGAAGGGTGTTTGTCGAGTTTCTTTTGTGTGTGAGCGAAGCTCACACCAAGGAACGAATCCTTGTTATTTCTAAGATAAACAATTATCGCCCGGCAGGAGGCCTTGCCGTCCTCCTGCTCTATAGCTCAACTACACTGACGCCCTCGGCGAAGGTAGGAGCAGAGTAGGATTAGGCCCTTCGCTCGTTCTTTTCCCGTCACACTACAACCAAATTCCGGCCCAAAGTAAAGTTCTTTGGACACGGGAAAGAGGGAGCATGAGGGTACAAGAGTGAGCGAAGTCTCGTACGTTCAAGTTTCATACGGAAGTATGGAGTGGGGGATGAAAAACTCATCTGATCCTGCAGCCCCCAGCAACCTTGGCTTCCCATGGTCGGATCCTTGGATCTGTAGCCCCCGGCAACCTTGGTTTGTCGGGGACGGGGCGTCGGCCTATTCTCTTTCTTCCAAAATAGCTCAGCAGAAAATGTCCATGCATCCTGCGAACCAAAAAGGACGGGAAGGAACAGAGAGATGCATACTCAACCTCTATGCTAAGGGTTAGTTGCTGCCAAGCACTATCAACCCTAACACATAGAGAGACTCAACCTAGCATGTGTGCTAAAACATAGGGCGCCAGCGCTTCATTTATTTATGGTCAGGGTCTGCGCCTGGCTTTGTACAAAGGGTTACATGCCTTGTCGACAAGGCTTGTACAAAAGGTGGCTTGCCGGGAGGCCCGGCAACCGTGCCTCATGGGTCAAACTTATGAAGATGTTCGATATTCCAGGAGTTGCTCACTGGAATACCATCTTCGGTCTCTAGGCGGACTGCGCCAGGCCTGGTGACTCGTATTACCCGATAAGGGCCTTCCCACTTCGGCGTCAACTTGTTGGAATTCTAGGCCGATTGAACACGCCGAAGAACAAGGTCGCCTTCCTCAAAGCTTCGGGCATGAACCTTGCGGCTATTGTAGCAGCGCAAGGCTTGCTGGTAGCACGCTGCTCGCACAGCCGCCCGAAGACGATCTTCCTCGGAGAGCATTGCGTCACCTGGCCGCAATTGCTCTTGCTCAAGCTCGTCATAAGCGAGCACTCGAGGTGACCCGTATGTGAGTTCCGTGGGGAGAACTGCTTCTGCCCCATATACCAGGGCAAAGGGTGTCTGGCCGGTGGCTCGATTTGGCGTTGTTCTGATTGACCAAAGAACCGCCGGCAACTCATCAATCCAGCGCCTTCCACTCTTGTGAAGCCTCTCAATATTCTTTGTCCTCAGGCCTCGCAGTACTTCAGCATTCACCCTCTCCGCCTGGCCGTTGCTCCGTGGGTGTGCCACGGAAGCGAAACAGACCTTGCTGTCGAGGTCGTGGATGTATTGCATGAAGGTGCGGCTTGTGAACTGCATGCCATTGTGGGTGATGACTCTGTTTGGCACACCAAAACGGCAGACTAGCCCCTTGAAAAACTTGATGGCTCACTGTGTTGTCACCTTCCTCACTGCTTCCACCTCTGGCCACTTTGTCAACTTGTCGATTGTAACGTACAAGTACTCAAAGCCCCCGACAGCGCGAGGGAAGGGGCCCAGTATGTCGAGCCCCCAGACCGAAAATGGGCAGGAGAGAGGGATTGTTTGAAGGGCTTGAGCTGGTTGATGAAGCTTCTTCGAATGGAACTGACACGCTTCACACTTGGTTACTAGTGTTGTTGCATCCTAGAGGGCAGTGGGCCAGAAGAAACCTTGCCGGAATGCCTTGCCGACAAGGGCCCTCGACCCTATGTGGGAGCCACATATGCCTCTGTGTATCTCTGCCAACAGCTCCAGTCCTTCCTCCTGGGGAATGCACTTCAATTTCACATCGTTTGGTCTTTTTCTGTATAGAACGTTGTCGATGAACTGATACATGGCAGACTGACGGGCTACTTTCTCCGCTTCTTCTTGCTCCTCAGGGAGTTCCCCTGTTTGGAGGAATCGGACGGTATGCTATGCCCATGCCGGATTCTGGGGCTCGACGGCAAGGAGCAAAGGCATTTCCTCTGCCATGGGAGCGGCTGTCTCTACGGCCAGGGCTTGACGCCCTGCCGGAGTCTGCTGCCCCATGGCAGGCTCAGTTTCCATGGCAACATCCTTGCCGGCGGCTCCTGGGAGCTCGGCGGGAATGTACTTGCCGGGGCCTGATTTCCTCCGCTTGTACTGCTCTTTCGATGGTTCAACGCATGGTTGAGTTAACCGAAGCACACAAGTACCTAGTTCCACAGGTAGTTTGAGGGCAGCGCGCTTCGATAGGTAGTCGGTGATGTCGTTCTCCACTCGGGGAACATGCTCCGCTTGTATACTGTCAAAACGCTCCTCCAGCTTCCTCACCTCATCTACGTAGACCTCCATCAACGGGCTTTGATAATCTTTGTTAACTTGCTTGACAACAAGCTGTGAATCACCTCTAATGATGAGCTTCTGGATTCTGATGTCTGTCGCGATCCTGAGACCGGCAAGCAACCCCTCGTATTCAGCAGTGTTGTTAGTTGACATCTCCCTGGGAAAGTGCATCTGGACTACATAAATGAGGTGCTCTCCTGTGGGTGCAATGAGCAGCACACCAGCACCAGCGCCTTGCAGCAAGAAAGCCCCATCAAAGTACATAATCCAGTTGTGACTTGTTTCCTTGCCGGGGAGAGTGGTCTCCTGGATCTCTTCGTCGGGCATTGCGGTCCATTCTGAAATTAACTCTACCAAGACTCTACTCTGGATTGTCGACGTACTTTCAAACTTCAAACCAAAGCTCGACAGTTCCAAGGCCCATTCCACAATCCTCCCGGTTTCGTTCGGGTTATGCAATATCCGTTGCAACGGGAGGCGGGTGACGACGGTGATTTCATGTGCTTGGAAGTAATGACGCAGCTTCCTCGAGCCCATAAGGAGGCCGAAGAGCAATTTCTGCACACCGGAGTACCTTGACCTAGCCCCCTGCAAGAGGGAGCTGACAAAGTAAACTGGGTGCTGCATCATCTTCTTCTTCTGCACCACTTCATTTGGTTGCGCAGGCCCTGTCCCGCTAGCGTCAGACTCTGCCGGGGGCCTTGCCTTGCCGGCACCAGGCCCTGCCGGGGGGGAGCTCTGGCTCGGCATCCGCCAGTCCTGCCGTTGCCACTGCCTCTTCGTCGACCTCCATCTGCCCTACTAGCGCGACGCTGACCACTTGATTCATTGCCGCTAGATACAACAACAACGGCTCTTGTGGTTTAGGCGCAACCAGTATCGGTGTAGAGGAGAGGTATTTCTTCAAATCCTGCAGTGCTCCTTCGGCCTCTGGGGTCCATTCCATTGGGACCGCCTTTTTCAAGATTTTGAAAAAAGGAAGGGCACGCTCAACAGACTTGGAGATGAATCTGCTCATGGCGGCAACGCAGCCAGTGAGCCGACGCACATCCTTGATCCTCCTAGGCGCCTCAATCTGCTCAATGGCCCTTATCTTATCTGGATTCGCCTCGATCCTGTGGTGTGACACAAAGAACCCGAGAAGTTTGCCGGACGGAACACCGAAGACACAGTTATCAGGGTTCAGCTTGAGGTTGGTCTTGCACAAATTTGCAAATGTCTCTTCTAAATTTTGTACGAGTGTTGCCCCGTCCTTGGTTTTGACCACTATGTCATCCATATAAGCTTCCATATTTCTATGTAGCTAGGGCTCAAAACCAATTTGGACTGCTCTTGCAAACATCGAGCCAGCGCTCTTCAACCCGAAAGGCATTCGTATGAAACAATACGTACCACATGGGGTGATGAACATTGTTGTTTCTTCGTCTTCTTTCGACATGAAGACCTGGTGGTATCCCGATTAAGCGTCGAGGAATGATAACAAGTCACACCCGGCCGTGGAATCAACAATCTGGTCGATGCACGGTAACGGGAAAGGGTCTTTTGGACAAGCCTTATTGATGTCTGTGTAATCAATACACAGCCTCCACTTCCCATTTTCCTTGCAAACCACCACCGGATTGGCCAACCACGTCGGATGGAGTACCCCTCTCACCAAGCCTGCCGCTACCAACTTCCTGATTTCCTCTGTGATGAACTCTTGCCATTCCAGAGCTTGCTTCCTGACCTTCCGCCTGACGGGTCGCGCATGAGGACAGATAGCAAGATGGTGCTCAATCACCTCCCTGGGAACGCCGGGGATGTCAGATGCTTGCCACGCAAACACATCGACATTCGCCCACAGGAAAGTGACGAGCGCGCCTTCCAATTTGTTGTCGCAGGTGGAGCTTATGGTGAAAGCCCTTCCCGTTCCATCCTCCTTGACGGACACCTTCCTGGTCTCTGGTGGTGCAGCTCTGGATTTCTTGCTCTTGCCGGTGGAGCTCTCTGGCACGTCCTCGATGGGAGCACAGCACTCCGAAGAGGTGCGCTTGATAGAGTGGGCGCGAGAGGTCTTGCCGGTCTTCTTCCCTCCTGGGGCTTCGGTGGCAGGAGCAAGTGCCTTGGCGGTAGTCGCTACAACTGCCTCCCGGTAGAGTTTGTCAGCGCAGATCAGTGCATCCTTCTTGTCGGAGGGGATGGTGATGATGGTCATCGGCCCAGGCATCTTCAACATGTTGTAGGCGTAATGTGAGGCCGCAATGAACTTGGCTAGTGCTGGGCGGCCGAGGATCCCGTTGTAGGGCAAGGGGATCTCGGCTACATCAAAAACAATCCTCTCTGTCCTGTAGTTCAACTCGCCTCCAAACGTCACGGGCAGCGTGACCTTACCCTTTGGCTGGCTCCTTCCCGGGTTGGCCCCTTGAAACGTGCCCGTCTCTTTGAGGTCTCCATCAGGAATCTGCAGCCTTTTAATCACAACGGGCGAGATCGAGTTCAGACCGGCCCCACCGTCAACTAGCATCTTCGTCACCTTGAGGTTGCGTATCATTGGCGAAACCAACAAGGGCAAACACCCGACCGCAGTTGTGTGATCAGGGTGGTCCTCGGTGTCAAAAATGATAGGCGTGCTGGACCACTTCAGTGGCTTCTGAGCATCGAATGATGGCTCCGCTGCTGTGATCTCACGTGCTCACTGCTTGAGCTGGCGGTGAGAGGTGTGCAGCGAGGCGCCACCGTCGATGCACATGGCCTCCGTAGCCTTCTGAAACTCATGCTCGCCGGACTCGTCGTCCTCGTCATGATCATCGTCTTCCTGCTTCTTGTCGTGGCCCCGAGCGGGCCTCTCTTGCTAGTTATCCTTGACGCGGCGGCCTCCTTGGCCGCCATGCTTCTTGCCGGATCCTTCGGCACCATCATGACACTTCTCCTTGTCCCGCCTCTCATACTCAGCTTTTTGCTTCTCAGCAAGTAGCTCAACTTGTCGGCAGTTCTGGAGGTCGTGGCCCTTGGTGCGCTGGATCTTGCAGTACTGCTTGTCGGAGCTTCCTGGCTTGTCGGCAGCTGCCAAGGCCTGACAGGTGGCGCACCCAGCAATTTCCTTGTCGGGTTCGTCTGCCTTGGCCTTCTTGGCAGCACCGGTGTCGTCGGATCCCTCGACGGCAAGCACGGCCTTGCCCTTGCGCTTCCTGTTGCGGTGCCGGCCCTTCTTTGTTGGGGCGGCGGTGTCTTCGTCTATGGAGTCGGTTTCCGCACCGGCGTCCTCGCCGGGGTACTTCCTCCCCTCTTCAGCTCGAGCGCATCTATCAGCCAGAATATAAAGTTCGGCCACATCTTTGACCTTGTTCATCGCCGGCTCTTCACGCATCTTGTGATTGCGCACATTCTGATGGAATGCGCTGATCACGGCGGCGGGATGAACACCTGGGATGTTGTACTGCACCCGGCTGAACCTCTTTATGTACTTGCGCAGGTTTTCACCTTCCTTCTGGGGGATGATATGCAAATCGCTTGCCTGGCCATGAGCTTGATGGCCTCCAGTGAAGGCGCCAACGAACTCATGACACAAATCCAACCAAGAAGAAATGGAATCCGCCGGCAAGTGCATAAACCATGACATGACATTGGGTTTAAGTGCCAACGGTAAATAATTCGCAAGCACCTTGTCGTCGCGAGCTCCAACAGCTTGCATCGCGATGGTGTAGATGTTGAGGAACTCCGACGGGTGGGTCTTGCCGTTGTACTTCTCGCCAACGTCGGGTTTGAACGTGCTGTGGGAGGGCCACTGGAACTACCGCAGCTCACGGGTAAAGGCTGGGCAACCCACCTCGTAGGGTACGCCACCAGAGCCTCCTGGTGCTGGGTGGTCCATAGTGGGCCCTGCCCGCCTATCTGACTGGTGACGTGCTTCGCGCCGGCGCTCAATGGTGGTTCGAGGGTATTCATGGGCTCGCTCCCAAAGAACTTGGCACTGATCGCGGTGGGTCCATGGGTCGGACGACGCTATGGAAATTTTATCACAAGGGTCATCACGACGGACCGACACCCGCGGCAACTGGCGTGGGGGAGGAGAGTGCACCGTGGCTGCAGCACCTCCGGTCCTTCCACCACTGGCATGCGGTGGCTCGACGGAGCGTCGGACTAAGGGCCCCGCTGGTCACGGCTCATCTTTGTTGGCAACGCCGACGAGGCTCCGGATGGTGGCTCGCCACTCGTCAAGCTTTTCCGCAGCAAGGGGAAAGTCGAGGAGCAACTGCGCGTGCGCCAAAGCTTCTGCTGGCGTGGGTGGCGGCGAAAGCTGCATGGACCGTGACGCGCTCCGACTTTTAACCATGTTAGAAGGAGCTCTATCACGGCCTTGTGGTTGCGCGCCATTTTTGTCAGCGCCTTGGCGTGCATGCTAGCCTTCTACTTCCTGCGAATGATGCACGGGACTCTTCCCACGGTGGTGCCCGGGGTCACCAGCGTGGTGACGCTGCTCGTCGCGCACAACCTGGGAAGAGCGCATCATGGGCACTGGCGTAGGCGTCTTGGAGGTCGCCGCACCGCCCGTAGGTGGCACGGCGCCGCCCTTGGAGGGCCCCGCGCCGCCTGCGGGGGGGGGCAGCTCCGTCGTTGGATTTGGCGGCGTGCGGCCCGTCGTCTCGCGCATGAACGACGCTGCTAGCCAGGCTTTGACTGCCAGAGCGATGTGGGTGTTCGTGGGCCGTGCCTCGGCTTCCATCCGCGACCGCCCCACCACTTGCCCGCATTGGTACGGGCCGTTTGGCTCCTAATGAACTGATCGCTGAGATCGTCTTCTTCTTGGGAGCCATGGCGATGAAGAACTGCTAAACTAACTGCTAGACCTGATTTTCACAACTGTGCCCCCTACCTGGCGCGCCAAAGATGTTGGTGGAAACGACACCTATGGGATCACTGGAATCCCTTCTACGATTGGTGGGCGCAGGGTTGTGCAAAGAGCGGGTCTAAGAGCCAGCACAAGGATCGTTTACCTAGGTTCGGGCCGCAAGGATGCGTAATACCCTAGTCCTGCTTTGGTGTATATTTTGAGTGTTCTCGATCTCTCGAACTAGCTACAGTGCGTGCGTAGTCCAAAAGATCCGAATCCTTCTCCAGTATGCCCCGGGCCTCCTTTTATAGACAAAAGGGGTCGCCAAAGTGGCACACAGGTGGTGGAAAGGTATACAGTGGTTAAGTCTATCCTCTCGCACTGTTGGACAAACGCATTTAATGCGCTGCCGACGTGCCCTTCTTGCTTTATTGGGGACGCCAAGGAAGCTCGTCCCAGCTGTCGCCGCCTCGCCTGGCTCCGACGCGCGTCCGAGCTGATGAGGTGTTGTAGCGGCACGTTGGCTGGCTGCTGGGCTGGCGCGGTGGCAGAGTCTTCACGAAGATCTGCATGCCACCAAGTAGGTGCTTGCTGAGTTGGCCCAGAGGCCGCGTGTCGCCATGCAGGTGCCTGCCCAGCTGGTCGGGCTGGCAGCTGTATGGGAACGGTGGTGGAGTCTTGGCAAATGTGGGCCTGGCCGCGGCCCCGCCGATGTCCTCGGCAAGCGTCTTGCCGGGGCCCCATCAAGGGTCTTACCGTGGCATCGCGGTCATCCCCGGCAAGGATCTTGCCAGGGCTCTCGTGCATTTCCTCGGCAAGGATCTTGCCGAGGAATGTCGTCTTCTGGTCCATATATGATCTTGTATGCTTATGATCTTCACAAAGATCTGCATGCCACCATAGAGGTGCCTTTCGAGACTTGGTTCCAATCTGGTTGCTGGTGTTGGAACCCTTGGGCTCAAGGGTGGCGCGCTCTGCTAGCGTTTGGGCAAGTTGCCCGGCAAGGATCTTGCCGGGGCTGCGGAGGCCGCCCCGGTAGGGCCTTGCCGGGGGAGTCCACCTCGCCCTTCTGCTCCTTGTGTTTCTATCTTGGCGCTGTTTTGGTAGCATTGTGCTTCGGCTTCCCTCCTTTGCCCTGCTAAGTGTGGCCGCAGGTGCGGCTCTGACTGCCCGTGCACAAGTAAAGGGGTATAAAAGAGAGCCCCTACTTTTGGACACCGACAGGACCTCTCCACCCAGTTGTGTTAGTCAGCCCATAGGAACACTTGGGAGCAATGTCCTAGCCAAACACACAGCAAGATCCCCTCCGTGTAGACCCAACGCGGCCGTTTCCCCCTCTAGGTGCCGGCGGCGGCGCCGTCCAAGAGGGGGGCCACACCCTGGAGACGTGTGCTACCTCTTCAGACATGCCACTGCACTGTACGCCATGTATGAGGGCCCGGTGCGATGCTCTGATAACCCACAAGTATAGGGGATCGAAACAGTTTTCGAGGGTAGAGTATTCAACCCAAATTTATTGATTCGACACAAGGGGAGCCAAAGAATATTCTCAAGTATTAGCAGTTGAGTTGTCAATTCAACCACACCTGGATAACTTAGTATGTGGAGCAAAGTATTTAGTAGCAAAGTAGTACGATAGTAGTGATAACGGTAGGAAAAGTAATATTTTTGGGTTTTGTAGTGATTGTAATAGTAGCAACGGAAAAGTAAATAAGCAGAGAACAATATGTGAAAAGCTCGTAGGCATTGGATCGGTGATGGAGAATTATGCCGGATGTGGTTCATCCTGTAACAGTCATAACATAGGGTGACACAGAACTAGTTCCAATTCATCAATGTAATGTAGGCATGTATTCCGAATATAGTCATATGTGCTTATGGAAAAGAACTTGCATGACATCCTTTGTCCTACCCTCCAGTGGCAGCGGGGTCCTATTGGAAACTAAGGGATATTAAGGCCATCCTTTTAATAGAGTACCGGACCAAAGCATTAACACATAGTGAATACATGAACTCCTCAAACTATGGTCCTCACCGGGAGTGGTCCCGATTATTGTCACTTCAGGGTTGCCGGATCGTAACACATAGTAGGTGACTAATGACTTGCAAGATAGGATCAAGAACTCACTGTCGGGTGGTTGGTGCGACATATGCCAAGGGATGGCTTATCATTGTGGGAGCCAATAAAACGTCGCCGGTGCCTGGAAACGGGATGAGGCGAAGACATGCACGCCGGCGAATCTTACCCAGGTTCGGGGCTCTCCGAGGAGATAACACCCCTAGTCCTGCTCTGCGGGGTCTCCGCATGATCACTAGATCGATAAAGAGTAGCTACAATCGCTCCTAGAGCTGTTGGGATCAAGGGAGAAGAAGAACAAGGCTAGCTCTTGCTTCTCTCTATCTATGGTGCGTGTGTGTGTGCTATGCTTGGAAGCAAAACATGCAGAGGTCCCAACCCTTTGCATGGGTGCTCCGGGGGGTTTATATAGCCCTACCCCCCGGGGGTACAATGGTAATCCGACTGGGAACTGGCCCCAGCCGTCAGTGTCTATGCCTGCCGGCTTCTCCGCCGGCTGCTGGGTCCCACCGGCTGGTGGGTCCCGCCGGCGGCCGGCTACTCGGTCGACAGGCCGGCCCCACCGCCTAGGGTTTTGTCGGCGGCTGCTTACTGTAGCGGCGCCTCTGATGATGAGGGCTTTGTCGAGGTAAGCGTGGCTACAGTGATCCGCATCGGGGGCTATCACTGTAGCCTCACCTCGTCTTGTCTCCCTAATGGGGCTCCTGCTTCGAGGAAGGGAGTCGCCGGCTTCTGGAGGCCGGCTATGCTCCTGGCCAACTAGGAAAAGCCGGGCCGCCTTCACGCCTCTCTCTGGCTGAAGGGGCCCGCGGTCCTTGGGCCGTACAGGAGGGGGTCATGGATGACGTCGCGGCTGGCGTGGCTACAGTGACGGGCCGCACGGGAGACATCCCTCCCGTACGGCCTCCTGTTGCCATGCCTGCCTCGGGCTTCGGGGGTCGTGGGCCGCACTGTGGCCATGCCCCGTCAGGTCGTCGTTATGTAGGAGCGGTTGTGGTCTTGGCCGGCTTCTAGAAGTCGGCGTCCTTCTTGGCCGGCTTCTTGGAGTCGGTGAGGCTAGGTCGCCTTCCGGGAGTCGGCTTTAGTGGTAGCCGGCCGGGGAAGGCGGCCCAAATGCTTGGAGTGCTTGAAGGCCCAAAGGCCTGATAAATTTTCTGAAGAGCCAGGGGTAGTTGGTTAGGCTACCCGTGGCCAATTACTCCGACAATAGTCCCCGAAGCTGATTGGGCTTTGAGGTGGAGTGGGGTTCGAGAAGCTCGATCAGCTTCCTATCATGACAAGCCGGCAGCTAGGAGCCGGCCTCGGTGCAGGCGTGCCGCCCTTAGTCGAATTCTTCTGGAGTCGGGGGGCGGGAACCCGCAGGCTCGCGCACCGGGCCGCGGGCCAGCCTCGGGCCGTTGGCGTGCCACGTGGCCGGAAAGCCTGCCAGCCCACGCGCGTGACGGGACATCGCCGCTGGGAGGGGGCCCGCCACGTCCGCGCCCCGGCCCAGGCGCGGATCCTTTATATTCCGAAACCGCCCGCACGATCCGTGCGGCAGTTTCGGCTCGCACTTACGCATAATAAACGCGAGACGTGGGGGAGTGGGCGCAGTTAATCCCACGTCTCCCCCCACGTCCGGCCTCTTCGACCGTGTGAGGCTATAAGTTGGGGGAGGTGGAGGGCGGCAGACCCTCGCACGCTCCTCCTACTCCCTTCGTCTTCTCGCCTTGCTTGTTCTTGCGCCAGCGCCTCGCCGCCGCGCTCTTCCTCCGCACGCTTCTCCGCCGTCGTGCCAGCTTCCGCTATGCCTCCCCACGTTGAGCAGCTTGGCGGGGATTGGGATGGCTCCATTGTTCACCAGGACCACATCGACTTCCTGCGCGACACCCGGCGTCTGCACAGCGCAGACAAAGTGGAGGTCCGCCTCGCGCATGAGAAGGAAATCAGGCCGGCGCCGCGGGATGGCGAGCGGGTGGTCTTCCGCTCGCACTTCCTGCGCGGCTTCGGCCTGCCGGTGAGCGCCTTCTTCCGCTCCTGGCTGGACTTCTATCAGCTCCAGCCGCACCACCTCACCCCCAACGCGGTGGTGCTGCTGTCGGCCTTCGTCACCCTGTGCGAGGGCTATCTCGGCGTCCTCCCCACCCTCGAGCTCTGGGGGGAGTTCTTCCAGTCGAAGCTGGGTACGCGCAGCAAGGGCGTGCCGGCCCACACTGGCGCCTTCATCGCGTCGCGGAGATCGGGCGCCGACAACCCCTTCCCCGTCATCACGCTGATCCAATCGGTGAAGAAGTGGCAGAAATCATACTTCTACGTGCGGAACATCGCTCCCCGGGGCGACTACATCAACCTGCCGGCTTACGTAGCCAGCCCACCGGCGGGGAGGCTACCCCAGTGGTCCTTCCGGGCGGTGACGCTGTCACAGGGAGGGAACGCCGCCATCGCCCGCCTACGGGTGATGGTCCAATCGGAGGGCCTGACGGGGCCCGACCTTCTGGCCGTGTTCGTCACGCGCCGGGTCCTCCCGCTCCAGAGCCGGCCTCATCTGATCTGTCAGATGAGCGGCCAGCTCGATCCGAGCCGGATGTGCACCAAGGAGATGCCGCAGGCCGACGCGGCCGACATGGTGAACTACCTCGCCAACTGCCAGCTTCCCGACGACTGGCAATTCGGCAAGGAGCCATACAGCCGCGCCAATCCTCCGCCTACGGTACGCTCCCCTTCTCTTTTTCTCTCTTTCTCTCTCAGTTTTGTCGCCGAGTTCCTCTGGGCCGATTCTAACTCAGTCGGCTCGCTTGTTGACAAAATCCTCTGCTTCGGCCGGCCGGCGAAGCAGACGTGGAGCGCCGCTTCGTCCCTGACCGGACCGAGCACGACCAGGAGGACCCCGATCTGGGGGCGGTCCATATGGAGGATGCCACCGAGCCGGCCGGCGGCCAAGCCGGCGGCCAAGCAGGCGGCGCCGGGTTCTCCGCGACCTTCGACGACTGGCCGGACGAGGATGAAGCCGAAGCCGTCCCGCCCCGCCAGCCGGCCTCCGGGCGCGGCGCGGGCTCCTCCGGCGCGCAGCCTGCTCGGGGTAGAGGCCAGAAACGTCGCGCCACCCAGGGCATGTTCGGTAGCCGGACGAAGAAGCCCAGGGGTGGGGCGGCGGCCACCAGGCGGGAAGAGGCGGCCGCGAAGGCGGCTCGCTTCCGCAAAGTGGTGAAGCAGCCGCAGGCTGTGTCAGCGTAAGCTTTCTCTCTTTCTGTGTATTCTCCTTCTTTCTTTTCTTGGGTGGTTTTCTGAACCTTTGTCTTCTTTTTCAATGATCAGAGCTCCACTGTCACTCGAGCGGGCGGCTGCCGGCTCCGTTGTTGAGTCGCCAGGGGCTCTGGGAGCACCACCCACCGCGTAGATCCCCGTTCTGCCCTCCTGGAGGCGACGGAAAGGAACGCGCGGGAGGTGCGGGAGGAGCAGGAAGCGCGGGAGGCGGAGGCACGGAGGGCAGCCGCCGCCCAAGCAGCTCGGGAGGAGGAGGCGGCGAAGGCGCTTGCCGAGGCCGCAGCCAAGGCCCAGGCAGAGGCCGAGGCCGAAGCGGCGGCAGGGGAGGCCTTGATGGTCACCCCCCTGCGCACCATGGCGCCCGGGGGCGCGGATCCCTCGCCAGGGGGAGCCAGCGGTTCCCAGCCGGATATGGGAGGGAGCGGCGACGACGTCATCTTCTTGAGGGAGGCGCCGGGGCCGACTCCTCCGACTGGGGCGGCCCAAGGCGGCCAGACTGAGCCTGCGCCCACACAGTCGGCGGAAGGCGAGCCGGCCGCGGGAGCTGAGGTGGCGGTCCGGGTTCCGCCAAGCCGGCGCGCAGGGAAGGCCGCGTCGGAGCCGCAGAAAGCGGCGTCGGAGCCACGGCCGGCCGTGGGCTCCAGCTCGTCGGCCCGAGACGCAGAGGCGGCCAGCGCTACCTCAGCGTGGACGCCAGGCGGAGGGACAGCTGTGGTGAACATCGCTGCACAAGACGTCCGGACCCGGCTTCAGGGCCAAGTCGCGGCGCTGAGGCAGTTCACCGACGAATTCCTCGCCACGCGGGCTGCCATCCGGGTTAGTATTCTCATCTTCTTCTTGATTTCTCTCGTGGGGGCGCGTCAGCGCACCCACTGGGTGTGGTCCCCGAGATTCGGGCCGACTGCTGAGCAGTCGGCTCGGATCTTCCTTGATGATTTCTCATTGTTGCTTTTGTTCTCACGTCGGTCTTCTGTCCATCTTGCAGGACTATCACAACCTCCGAGCGGCCGCCTTCAACTCCCAGGCTCGGGAGCTGACGCAGAAGACCGCCGATCTCACTGAAAGCCGAGGTATGTGACTTGATCTTTATCTCATGTGGGGGCGCGTCAGCGCACCCACTGGGTGTAGTCCCCGAGATTCGGGCCGACTGCTGAGCAGTCGGCTCGGATCTTCCTTGATGATTTCTCATCATTTTTCTTGTTCTTCTATCTCTGCAGCGTCCAACGCTAGTCTGAGGGCACAGCTGGGGGAGTCCCAGACTGCTCTTCGTGCCAAGGACGCGGAGCTCGCCGCCTTGGTGCAGGAGCGCGACCGCCTGGTCAAGAAGCTGGCCGACCAGGAGGAAAGCCACAAGGCTGCGCTAAAGGCTGCGCAGGATCGTGAAGCCACCCTCCAGGCCGAGTTCGAGACGGAGGCGGCCGGCTGGGACAAGGCCAGGCAGACTCTGGTCTCCGGCTATGGCCAGATTGAGGATCTGGTCGACGGTAAGTCGTCTACCCCTTTGTCTTTTCTTGCCATCTGCCATTTCGACTTGTTTTTTCTGATTTGGGGTTCTTCATTCCTTTTCTTCTTCGCGCAGAGTACTTCCCCGGCTATTCCACTGCCGCCAACCAGGCCATCGAAGCTCGTCGCCAGGCGAAGAGGCAAGCCGGCTTCAAGATCTCGCCGACCGCCGGCCGCTCGCTGGAGGAGCAGCTCCTGGCGATCCAGGCTCGTATCCAGCCGGCTCACAGGCTGCTCCGCCGGCTTCAGCGTGCCGGGTCGCAGGTCTTGGCCGCCCTCTGGCCCGGCCAAGTGATCCCGCGCACTCCCAGTCGGACCGCCGACTGGCTGGAGGTGGCCGTCGGCCGCTTCGAGGCTTGGAAGGCGTCAGCGGCTCGCTCCGGAGCCGGGCGGGCACTGGAGTTCGTCAAGGCCTGGTACCCGGGCCTGAATCTGGACCAGCTGGCTACCTGGCGGCAGCAAGCCGACGCGGAGCTGGAGCTGGCGCGGCCGGCCATCGTTCGGTGGGCTTCGGCGATCGCCGAGTATACCGACACCAACGTCTTCGCCCCCGAGGTGGACGACAATGGAGTCGCCCAGCCGGAAGATTGGTTCGGGCTGGACCCGGCGCATGGCGAGGACTCGGCGGAGGAGATCGACTCCAGCGACGAGGGCGAGGAGGAGGAGGAGGAAGGTGAAGACGCCGAGCCGGCTGGTGGAGAAGCCGGCCAGCCTGACCGCGCCTCCAGCACTACGTCGCGTGCGAGTGCGTCTCCTGCCGCGGGAGAGGGTCAGGCCGGGACCAACTAGGCGGCTACTCCTTCAGCCGGCGAGCTGCCTTCACCGATCAGCTCGGCCTCCAAGTCGCACCTTAGTCTTCGTTCTTTTGTTTTCCTGTCTTGTTGCTTTTGAACAATGTTTGGTTAAGTCTGCACAATTCCACCCACTGGGTGTATTGAAACTCAAGTCTGTTGCCAGCCTTTAGGCGGCTTTATGTATATAAGTTATGCAATCGGCTTTTCCTTATACTTTCGCTTTTTGTCCTTCTGCTTTTTTCCTTTGCCGCCCTCCCTTGGTTGTCGCCTCCCTAGTCAAACAGTACTTTTAGCTCTGCTGGACTTAAGCTAAGTTTTTTAGGAAGCCGGCCAGCCGGCTGCTGTGGCAGCCGGCAGGCGTATATGGAGGCCGTCTCTTTGCTATATGGGTTAGTTGTTCCTTAGCCGTTTTTCGTGTGGGCGTCTTTTCTGTCTTTCCTCTTGCTAGTCGGACAGTCAGTTCTTTGAGCTGCGACTTTCAACAAGGGAGGACTTGGGAGCCGGCACACTACTTTGCTGACTTCGGGAAGAACTTAGAATATAGCTCAAGGCGGCCAGTCCCCGGGCCGACTAGTCGGACCCGGTGCCGGACAAGAGTTCAAAATGTAATAATACATTCATGGATATGACACTCGTCATTCATAGATAAATAAAAGGCAGTCCCCGAGTACTGCTCGGGGGGCCTGTTGGTTTGTAACTTAATACAAAAGGGGTAGCGTGATACATACTGCTTTTTAGCTGTAAAATCGTCTTAGGAGGTTTGCGTTCCATGGTCGCTCCAACTCCTTGTCGGAGTCGTCTCTCTTGCGTGCTCTTGGCTTTTGCGCGTCGATCAAGTAGTAGGAGTCGTTGCCGAGTGCCTTGCTGACGACGAAGGGGCCTTCCCAAGGGGCCGAGAGCTTGTGCTGGCCGGTTGTTCGCTGGATCAGCCGGAGCACAAGGTCGCCTTCTTGGAAGGATCTTGGCTTGACCTTGCGGTTGTAGTAGCGGCGCAGGCCTTGCTGGTAGATGGCGGACCGGCTGAGGGCTAACAGATGGCCTTCTTCCAGTAGGTCGACGCCGTCTTCTCTTGCTTCTGTGGCTTCCTCCTCCGTGTACATGGTGATCCGAGGCGAGTCGAACTCGATGTCTGTTGGGATGACAGCCTCGGCACCGTACACAAGGAAGAATGGAGTGAAGCCGGTTGACTTGTTGGGTGTAGTTCGCAGACTCCAGAGGACAGCCGGCAGCTCTTCGAGCCAGCAGCCGGCCGATCGCTCCAGTGGTACAACCAATCGGGGCTTGATGCCGGAGAGGATAAGTCCATTTGCTCGCTCGACTTGGCTGTTTGACTGCGGGTGGGCAACGGACGCTAAGTCCAGTCGGATGCCCTGTGTCGCGCAGAAACGTGCCAGTGCGCCTTTGGCGAAGTTCGTGCCGTTGTCGGTGATGATGCTGTGTGGCACGCCGTACCGAGTAGTGATGTCGGTAATGAATGTCACGGCAGTCGGCCCGTTCAGCTTCTTAATCGGCTTTGCTTCGATCCACTTTGTGAACTTGTCCACAGCAACGAGTAGATGTGTCAAGCCACCGCGGGCCGTCTTGAAAGGGCCCACCATGTCCAGTCCCCAGACGGCAAAAGGCCAGGTGAGGGGAATGGTCTTGAGGGCAGAAGCCGGCTGGTGTTGTTTGGAACTAAAGACTTGACATCCTCTGCAGGTCTTGACTATTTCTTTAGCATCCTTCAAGGCAGTCGGCCAGAAGACCGTGGCGGAAAGCCTTGGCCACGAGGGATCTTGAGGCGGCGTGATGGCCGCATTCGCCTTGGTGGATGTCTTTGAGGATTGCTACTCCTTTTTCTGGCTCGACGCAACGCTGGAAGATTCCAGTGACGCTGCGCTTCACAAGCTCCCTGTTGATTATTGTGTATGCTGCGGCTCGTCGTTGCACTAGTCTTGCTGCAATCTCATCAGCCGGCAGATCTCTGCTGACTAGGAACTTGAGGATGGGCTGGGCCCATGAGGGAGCTGTGACTTCTTCTGCTGTTAACGTAGCCACCATGACTCGGGTGGGTGGGTTGGGTGTTGCGTTGGAGTCGTCCACCGCTTCTTGTGTCGTTGCAGTCCCCGGGCCGACTGCTGCAGTCCCCGGGCCGGGTTCTGAAGTCCCTGGGCCGGGTGCGACTACGTCAGTCCCCGGGGCAGTCGTCGAAGTCCCCGCGCCGCCTGCGGGATTTCTTGAGCCGGATCCGGCTGTTTCTGGCGTAGGCGGTACGAAGATGGAATCCGACTCTGGAGACGGCTTGATGGACGGCTTGAGGAGGCGCTGGAGGGAGACGCCAGTCGGTATGGCTTGTCGGGTGGAGCCGACCCGTGCTAGGGCATCTGCTTGGTCGTTGTCGGCCCTTGGCACGTGAAGGAACTCACACCCTTCGAAGTATCCGCTCATCTGCTGGACGAGGAATCGGTAGCTTGCCATGTTTGCGTCCTTGGCGTCCCAGTCGCCAGATGATTGCTGGACCACTAAGTCTGAGTCGCCGTAGCACAGGATCCAGCGTATGCCGAGTTCTTTGGCTAGCCGGAGCCTATGTACGAGCGCCTCGTACTCGGCCACGTTGTTGGAGGCGGCGAAGTGGATCTGCAGTGTGTACTTGAGCTTGTCGCCCTTGGGAGAGGTGAGGACGATGCCGGCTCCCAAGCCAGTGCGCATCTTGGACCCGTCAAAGTGCATCCGCCAATGGGTGGAGTCGGGAGCCGGCGGTAAGTACTGGGTCTCGGCCCAGTCGACGAGGAAGTCGGCCAATGCTTGCGACTTGATGGCGGTGCGGGGTTGATAGAAGATCGTGTAGGGCGCCAAGGCAATGGCCCATTTGGCCACCCGGCCGGATGCATCCCTGCTGCCTATGATCTCGGCGAGCGGGGCGGTGCACACGACCGTGATGGGGTGCTCTTGGAAGTAGGGCTTCAATTTCTTGGCAGCGAAGTATACCCCATAGCACATCTTCTGATAGTGCGGGTAGTTTTGCTTTGAGCTGGACAGTACTTCGCTGAGATAGTAGACCGGCCTCTGGACCAGCTGGGCTCGACCTTCCTCTGGGCGCTGGACCACAACAACAGTGCTGACGACTCGGCTTGTCGCGGCGATGTAGAGGAGCATGGGCTCCTTCTCAGTCGGCGCGGCCAGGACAGGCGGAGTGGTCAACATTTTCTTCAACTCATGGAAGGCTTGGTCGGCTTGATCATTCCACTCAAAGTGAGTGGACTTCTTCATGAGTCGGTACAGGGGGAGGGCCTTCTCTCCTAGTCGGCTGATAAAACGGTTCAGGGAGGCTAAGCAGCCAGTGAACTTCTGCACATCTCGCAGCTTGGTGGGAATCTCCATCCTCTCGATGGCTTTGATCTTGACAGGGTTGCACTCAATGCCGCGTTCGGAGACCAGAAAGCCTAGCAGCTGGCCGGCTGGCACTCCGAACACGCACTTCTCGGGGTTGAGCTTGATCTGGAATCGGCGCAAGTTGGCGAATGTTTCCTTCAGGTCTTCCAGCAAGGTACCGCGCTTCTCTGTCTTCACCACAATGTCGTCTACGTAGACGTGGGCATTTCTGCCGAGTTGTTTCAAGAGACATTTCTGCATGCAACGCTGAAAAGTGACACCAGCGTTCCTCAAGCCGAATGTCATTGTCAGGTAGCAGAAAGCTCCAAAGGGTGTGATGAAGGCAGTCTTCAGGCGGTCAGCCGGGTCCAACTTGATCTGATGATACCCTGAGTATGCATCCAAAAAACACAACAGCTCGCATCCGGCTGTGGAGTCTATCACTTGGTCAATCCGTGGCAAAGCAAACGGATCCTTTGGGCAGGCCTTGTTCAAACTTGTGTAGTCTATACACATGCGCCACTTGTTATTCTTCTTCAAAACCAGAACTGGATTGGCAAGCCATTCTGGAAAGAACACTTCCATGATGAAGCCGGCTGCAAGGAGCCGGGCTATCTCTTCTCCCATGATTCTTCGCTTCTCTTCTAATAGTCGGCGGAGGGGTTGCCTGACCGGCTTCGCATCAGCTCGGACATGTAACTTGTGCTCGGCGAAATCCTTCGGGACACCCGGCATGTCCTTTGGGGACCATGCGAAGATGTCTCGATTCTCACGGAGGAAGTCGGCGAGCTCGCCTTCCTATTTACTGTCCAAGTTCGCCCCAATCACGGCGAACCTCTCCGGGTGTTTCGGGTCTAGAGGTATCTTCTTGGTCTCTTTCGCAGGCTGGAAGGAGCCCTGCGCATCACAGTCCTTGGGGTTGGGGGACAAGGCCGGCTGCTTGCCGGCCATGGCCACAACCCGTTCCAACATCCTCTTCTCTTCTGCCACCACGAGGGACTCGGCCAGCCGGCTACTGGCCATGGCACACTCGATGGACTTCTTGTAGTCGCCGGCTACCGTGATGATCCCCTTCGAGCTCGGCATCTTCATCTTCAGGTAGGCATAGTGGGGCACAGCCATGAACTTGGCCAAAGCAGGTCGGCCAAGTAGTGCATGATAGGGGCTCTCCAGATCCACCACCTCGAACCATATTGCTTCCCGGCGGAAGTGATCTTTGTCTCCGAAGAGAACATCCATTTTGATCTTGCCGATTGGAGAGCAAGATAGGCCGGGTACGATACCATGGAAGACAGTGCGGCTCGGCATGAGCTGCTTGGCTTTGATGTTCAGCTTGTCCATGGTGTCGCGGTACAGTATGTTGATACTGCTTCCGCCGTCTATCAGGACGCGGGAAAATCTGGCAGCTCGCCTCTCCGTCGCAAGGGTGACGTCCAAGACCATAGCATAGGAGCCAGGCGAAGGCATCACCTCTGGGTGGTCGGCCTGGCTCCAGCTGATGGGCTTTTCCGACCAATGCATGAACTCGGCGGTGCTAGAGGCGACTGCGTTTACTTCTTGGTGTTGCCGGCGTCGGCTGCGCTTGTCGTCGACCTAACTCGTGAAGACGACGTAGGCGTCGTGCGCTTCGGGGAACTCGTCTTGGATGGCGCCGACTGCCGGCCGGGCCGCCGGCTGCTGGGGAGCTGGAGGCGGCGGGTCGGGAGGCGGAGGCGGCACCATCCCTTCGCCCTTGGTGATGCGGGTGAGCCAGTGGCATTTTCGTGTTGTATGGTTGGACGGCTTCGCGCCGCTGTGGAACTTGCAGGGGGCATCGAGTGCTTGTTCGTAGGAGAAGGACGGCTGCCATGGCGGCCGGCCTCCCTTCTTCTTGGGAGCGGGCCGCTCCTCGGGCTGCTCGTCTTCAACTGTGGCCACCTGCTGACTGGAGGAAGTCGGCATGGGGCCCTTGCGCTTGTGGTCGTTCTGGTAGGGGCGCCGGTTTGGGTCGCCAGCCGGCGTCTTGGGAGCCGGAGCGACTCCCTTCCCCGAGGCGTCCACTCGGAGCTCGGTCTTCATGGAGGAGTCGGCAGTGGCATACTTGTCGGCGGTGATCAGCAACTCATCGAGGGTAGCCGGCTCGTCGCAGAGGAGTCGGTGCTTGAGGAGGGTGCCCTCTCGGCACCCGGTAGTGAAGTACTCGATGGCCTGGACCTCGTGCACTCCCTCGCATGAGTTGCGGAGCTCGGCCCATCGCGTGAGGTAGTCGCGGGTCGACTCGTTGGGCCCTTGGACGCAGAGGGAGAGCTGGCGAGGCTTGGGAGGCCGCTTGTAGGTGCTGGTGAAGTTGCGGACGAAAACCTCGGTGAAGTCCAGCCAGCTGTTGATGTTGTACGGCTTGAGGCTATTGAGCCACGTGCGCGCCGTCCCTTGCAGCATCAAGGGGACGTACTTCACGGCGACGCGCCGATTGCCGTTGGCGATGCTGACGGCTATGGAGTAGTCGATGAGCCAATCTTCCGGCTTCACTGAGCCGTTGTACTTGGGTGTGTCTCTGGGGAGCGAGAACCCTTTGGGGAAGGGCTCGTCGCGGATGCGGGGGCCAAAGCATGGCGGGCCGACATCGTCTTCTTCTTCTAACGCCAAGGACCGAGCAAGGCGGTCGATCCTGTGGCGGGCGTCACTCTCGCCGACTCCTTCTCGGCGGCCGAGTCGGTCGCCAAGAGTCGGATGCGTGATGGGCGGCGGAGTGAGGCGTCTTTCTCTTCGAGGCGGGGGAGGCGGCAGGTTTCCTTGGTGTTCGACCGCCCGAGGGCGGCCATCCGCGTCGCGCTCGATAGTGATGCGAGTCCGGCTGCGGCTGGCAGCCGGCTCCTTGTCTTTCCTCTGGCGCGTGCCGCTCGCAGTCGGCGAGCGGGACGTCGCGGGATGCTCTCGGCGCGGGGGATGGCTATCGGCTCGGGCACCGGCTTCGTGCCGTTCTGCAGCCGCGTCAATCAGCTGCTGGATCCGTCTTGTCACGTAGGGGAGCTCATCGGCTCCCAACCCATTGAGCTCCTCTGCAGCCGCCTGAGCGGCTCGCAAATTCTCGAGCGGGGTGGCGTAGACGGGGCGATCTGCGCCCAGCATGCTGGCAACAGCTGCGCCGCGCTTCTGGACGAAGACGGCTCGGCTCGGGCCACTAGGCGGCGGCGTCCCGAAGGCGGCGCAGTCGACTTCGCGCTGGTGGGCCTCGGCAAGGCGTCTCATCGAGGCTATCTTCTTGCTCTCCGTGATGAGGGCAAGACGGCGTGCCTCCAAGGTCTCGGCGTCGGCGTCGGCTGGAATGGGGATGGAGAGGTCGTGCATCGCCGCTTGCTGAACGTCGCGGGCGCTCCCACCCGAGTTGGAGACGTGGCTGATGACCAGCACTTCGGTGACAGCGCTGCTGCCGCTGTCAGCTCGAGGGAGTGGGTCGTCGAAGACCACCACGTCGGAGGGGTAGGCGTCGAGCGACGCGGTGTCGGAGTCGATGAGCATCGGGTCGGTGGAGCCGACGGACTCCATATCCGCAGCAGGCTCGCTGGAGACGTGAAGTTGGTCGAGGAGGCTGACGAGGCGGCTCTCGGGGTAATCGGTGCCTGCGTCGGACGCAGGCTCGTCGGAGATGCGAGTCTCGCCGAGCAGATCGGCGAGGCGGCTCGCTGCGCAGGCGTCGTCGACGCTTTGCAGCGCGTCGGGGCAAACGCCATCGGGCGCAGCAGGCTGGCTGCGCTCGCGGGGAAGGAAAAGGGTTCCCGTCCAGAACAGGTCTCCGGACAACGGTGCACCTGGCCCCACGGTGGGCGCCAAATGTCGGGTGGTTGGTGCGACATATGCCAAGGGATGGCTTATCATTGTGGGAGCCAATAAAACGTCGCCGGTGCCTGGAAGCGGGATGAGGCGAAGACATGCACGCCGGCGAATCTTACCCAGGTTCGGGGCTCTCCGAGGAGATAACACCCCTAGTCCTGCTCTGCGGGGTCTCCGCATGATCACTAGATCGATAAAGAGTAGCTACAATCGCTCCTAGAGCTGTTGGGATCAAGGGAGAAGAAGAACAAGGCTAGCTCTTGCTTCTCTCTATCTATGGTGCGTGTGTGTGTGCTATGCTTGGAAGCAAAACATGCAGAGGTCCCAACCCTTTGCATGGGTGCTCCGGGGGGTTTATATAGCCCTACCCCCCGGGGGTACAATGGTAATCCGACTGGGAACTGGCCCCAGCCGTCAGTGTCTATGCCTGCCGGCTTCTCCGCCGGCTGCTGGGTCCCGCCGGCGGCCGGCTACTCGGTCGACAGGCCAGCCCCACCGCCTAGGGTTTTGTCGGCGGCTGCTTACTGTAGCCGCGCCTCTGATGATGAGGGCTTTGTCGAGGTAAGCGTGGCTACAGTGATCCGCATCGGGGGCTATCACTGTAGCCTCACCTCGTCTTGTCTCCTTAATGGGGCTCCTGCTTCGAGGAAGGGAGTCACCGGCTTCTGGAGGCCGGCTATGCTCCTGGCCGACTAGGAAAAGCCGGGCCGCCTTCACGCCTCTCTCTGGCTGAAGGGGCCCGCGGTCCTTGGGCCGTACAGGAGGGGGTCGTGGATGACGTCGCGGCTGGCGTGGCTACAGTGTCGGGCCGCACGGGAGACATCCCTCCCATACGGCCTCCTGTAGCCATGCCTGCCTCGGGCTTCGGGGGTCGTGGGCCGCACTGTGGCCATGCCCTGTCAGGTTGTCGTTATGTAGGAGCGGTTGTGGTCTTGGCCGGCTTCTAGAAGTCGGCGTCCTTCTTGGCCGGCTTCTTGGAGTCGGTGAGGCTAGGTCGCCTTCCGGGAGTCGGCTTTAGTGGTAGCCGGCCGGGGAAGGCGGCCCAAATGCTTGGAGTGCTTGAAGGCCCAAAGGCCTGATAAATTTTCTGAAGAGCCAGGGGTAGTTGGTTAGGCTACTCGTGGCCAATTACTCCGACACTCACATATATTCATGAAAACATAATAGGTTCAGATCTGAAATCATGGCACTCGGGCCCTAGTGACAAGCATTAAGCATAGCAAAGTCATAGCAACATCAATCTCAGAACATAGTGGATACTAGGGATCAAACCCTAACAAAACTAACTCGATTACATGATAGATCCCATCCAAACCATCACCGTCCAGCAAGCCTACGATGAAATTGCTCACGCACGGCGGTGAGCATCATGAAATTGGTGATGGAGGATGGTTGATGATGACGACGGCGACGGATTCCCCTCTCCGGAGCCCCGAACAGACTCCAGATCAGCCCTCCCGAGAGAGATTAGAGCTTGGCGGCCGCTCCGTATCGTAAAACGCGATGAATCCTTCTCTTTGATTTTTTCCTCCCCGAACGTAAATATATAGAGTTGGAGTTGAGGTCGGTGGAGCACCAGGGGGCCCACGAGGCAGGGGGGCGCGCCCAGGGGGGCAGGCGCGCCTCCCACCCTCGTGGACAGGCTGTGGGCCCATGGCCTTGATTCTTTTGCCAGTATTTTTTACTATTTCCAAAAATAATCACCGTAAAGTTTCAGGTCATTCTGAGAACCTTTGTTTCTGCACAAAAATAACACCATGGCAATTCTGCTGAAAATAGCGTCAGTCCGGGTTAGTTCCATTCAAATCATGCAAGTTAGAGTCCAAAACAAGGGCAAAAGTGTTTGGAAAAGTAGATACGACGGAGACGTATCACGCTCCGGTGGCATTGCTACCCCCAGGGCCCCCGCCCCGCCTAACCCTGGAGCAGTTGACCACGAGATCTAGCCCCTTGACTTTCCACTTAAGGGCTTTGACCAGTGGAACTCTCCACCCTGTTCTGGTAGGTCAGCCCATAGGAAAACTTTGGAGCAACGTCCCGGCCAAACCCACGGCAAGACCCCATCCATTTAGACCCGACGCAGCCTTTCCCCCCCTCCAGGTGCCGGCGGCGGTGCCGTCCGTGAGGGGGCGGCCACACCGCGGAGACGTGTGCTACCTCTTCGGACATGCCACCACACCACCCGGCATGTATGAGGGCCCAGTGCGACACTCCGGTGGCATTGCTACCCCAGGGGCCCCGCCCCGCCTAACCCTGGAGCTGTTGACCAAGAGATCTAGCCCTTTGACTTTCCCTGTACGGGCTTTGACCAGTGGACCTCTCCACCCGGTTGTGTTAGGTCAGCCCATAGGAACACTTGGGAGCAACGTCCCGGCCAAACCCACAGCAAGATTCCCTCCGTGTAGACCCGATGCGGTCCGTGAGGGGGGCCACACCCCGGAGACGCGTGCTGCCTCTTCAGACATGCCACCACACCACCCGACATGTATGAGGACCCGGTGCGATGCTCCGGTGGCATTGCTACCCCCCAGGGCCCCCGCCACGCCACTAGTAGAAAAAGGGCCTAATGTGAAGCTCATTAGTCCCAGTTTGTAACTGAACCGGCACTAATGTGACCATTAGTGCCGGTTCCAACAGCTAGGCGGGCGACTGTCTTTAGTACCGGTTCGTGGCGATACTTTGGTACCGGTTCGTGCCACGAACCGGTACTAAAGAGGTGGTGGGGCCCCACCAGCACCTTTACTACCGCTTCATGCCACGAACCGGGACTAGAAGTGCCACTATATACAGTGCTTCGTCCAGCCCGAGCCGAAGCGCTCTATTTTTTCCCTCCTCTCTGTTTTTCTTCCCCTCTTGGTCGAGCTCACCTCCATTTTTGCCAAAATTTGTGAAGATTTGAAGGCACCCCATCCATCCAGGTGATGACAAAGGTTAGCAACATTGTCCATTTATCTCTCATTGCCAGATTAGCTCTTGCAATGCTTTATAAGTATAGTGATTTGTGGGTTTTTTTGTTTGGGAGGAATTATATGTGGTAGTTTATTTGATTTATATGCAATTTGAGGTCAAAATAACTCTTAGTTTGCATATGTAGGTGTGGTTTACTTAGTGCCTTGCCGTCTCCGTCCTATCTACCGTCAATCGTCTGCACCGTCCCGTCACTGGCACCACCTTTTGGTGAGCCTCTTGTTCTTATCTTTTTTTATATAAAAAATCATTTTTTCTGATTTATATATATAGTTACTTGTATAATTATCTTACCCGGCCTGTATGTTGTTTTTTATACATAGTGCCATGGTTTTGATATCCGTCCCTACGGCCCTCGTCCGGGTTATGATTCGGATGTGGTATATTCTCTTTTAAAACTATTTGTTGCATTTCGTGTTTATGACAAATTATGCCCATCAAGTTGACATAGATATTTTTGTCTAGGAGGTATGTGAACCGAAAATTCCAACCGACCCTATTGTCGAGAGGTTAAATTTAGTTGAAAATGAAAACGAGTATTTGCAAAACAAATAAAAAGAATTGAGGGAGAGAAGATGGAATTTGAGTTGCATGTTGCCGATGCCGTCGATGATCACAAGATCAAGATGGAGAAGATGCGCTTGAAGATTAGAAATATTAGAAACTATGCCATCGATAGTGAGGCTTGGTATCATTATGTTGTTAGATCCATTGTTACCTTAGTTGCGATCTTGATCGCATTTGTTGTTGCATTTAAATGCTTTAGCTAGAGAGTTATTTGTATGTTGTTTTATGAGAATAAGTGTTGTAAGAACTTTATGTATGAACTTGTATTAATTTGGTCTTTTCGGTGCTATGTAATAAAGATGAGCCGGCAATGGATGTATGATGACCGATGCTCTCCCCAGTTTGTTAATGGCGTGCATACTTTTCTGCTTGCGGCTGAGGCAAACAAGCGGGCGGATGGTTTTATTCCTTGTCCATGTGCTGGCTGTAAGAATGATCAGGATTACTCTAAGTCAAGAACCATTCACGTCCACCTATTTGAGTCCGGTTTCATGCCCCACTATAATGTTTGGACACGGAGAAAGAGGGGTTATGATGGAAGACAATGAAGAAGAAGAGGACGGCGACAGCTATCCTGGCCATGGGTTCCCTGAATACGATGGTACAACAATGGGGGAAGAAGCTAAGCTGGCAATGCGGGAAGAAGCTGAAGAAGAGGCATCACATGAGCCCGGTGATGATCTAGGTCGGGCCATTGCCAATGCAAAGAGAAACTGCGCAAGTGAAAAGGAGAAGAAGAAGTTGTAGCGCATGTTAGAGAATCACAAGAAATTGTTGTACCCGAATTGCGAAGCTGACAAGAAAAAGCTGGGGACCACACTGGAATTGCTGCAACGGAAGGCAGAGAATGGTGTATCTGACAAGGGATTTGGAAATTTGCTGATAATGTTAAAGAAGATGCTTCCAAAGGACAACAAATTGCCCGAGAGTACGTACGAAGCAAAGAAGGCTGTCTGCCCTCTAGGATTAGAGGTGTAGAAGATGCACGCATGCCCTAATGACTGCATCCTCTACCGCGGTGAGTTCAAGGATTTGAACGTGTGCCCGGTATGCGGTCCATTATGCTATAAGATCAGCCGCGATGACCCTAGTGATGTCGAGGGAGAGCGCCCCAGGAAGAAGATTCCTGCCAAGGTGATGTGGTATGCTCCTATAATACCAAGGTTGAAACATTTGTTCCAAAACAAAGATCATGCCAAGTTGATGTGATGGCACAGAGAAGACCGTAAGAAAGACGGGAAGTTGAGAGTACGCGCTAACGGGTCGCAGTGGAGAAAAATCGAGAGAACGTACTAGGAGGACTTTGCAGGTGACGCAAGGAACGTATGGTTTGGTCTAAGCACAGATGGCATTAATCCTCTTGGGGAGCAGAGCAGCAACCATAGCACCTAGCCTATGACTCTATGTATGTATAACCACTACTGCAGGAAGGTCCAAATGCGACACTACGATGAGAGACCCTTCGACGAAACTATGTGCGATGCCATAATTGCAAACAGTAGTGTAAAAAACGTCAAAAAAGGTGCAAAACATTTGCGATGACGGATGCATCAAACACGGTTCAGATTTTAGTTGCGTGTGCGATGCAGGGCATACAGTTCAGTTCAATTAACTGTTTGGGATGAGAAGGAACAAAAGAGCGGGCAGCCAGATGAAGGTGTGTGCGATATACAGCATACGATTCACTAGGATGAACTGTGTGATTAGGCAACATAATGGAAACGGTTCAACTGAACAAGATGTGTGTGATACGCAGCAAACAGTTCCGTAATCAGAAATGTGTGCGAAGACCAATAATAACACAGACGATTGCTGCTAATAAGCCGTGTGATTTGCTCTGTCTACAGAAGAATAACATGTATATGTATATATGTATATATGTATATATATACATATATATATAAATGAAATAAACATCCAATTACATAAGTGACTATACAGATCATTCGCACACACCTCAATAAACAATTGCATGCATTCTAAAGTAGGAGAAACAATCGTCTAGTCATCTACTTCTTGTGACGCTCCCGCCACTGCTCTGTGGCTCGATCCCTCATCTGGGGCAAGAAGAAGACACTTCCTCATGTCAACGATCTGCCTGTACATCTCGTAGCTTGTGTACGCGTCCTTGGCCGCGTACTTGACATGTTGTTCATCCAGTCTCTCATGCCACACACTGTGCAAGGCATTCTTGTCCTTCTTGGTCTCATTCTTCATCTTCATGTAGTAGGGTTCGATGATGGCCAAGGCAAGGTCAACCAGGGAGTTCAGTTTGTTTTTGTCGCTGCCCCAGACCTTGTAGTGGTGCTAGATGTTGACAAGATTCAGGCATTTCAAGCCCGAAACCTTGAGCGCTTTTATATCGTTGGTGGTGTCCACCATAGCGAAACTGTAGTCGGAGCTGTTTATAAAACTGGAGAAACTCTCGCAAGACCTTGTGGCAAGGTGGTAGTGGTAGATGAGGATGTCATGTCGCACGCACAACTGGGCGACGACAACGTTCTGATCGTGCCCGGCACGACCGATGGTGTACTCGAGGTCGAAGCCGACCACTTGGTACTTGTCCTCGGCAAGGAACTGCTCCATAGTTTGGATGGAGCTCTCCACCGAGAAAAAATCATTCGTGTAAACCACCGAGAGGGCCTTCCGCCTCACGTGCGTGTCCACTATGTGATGCATGGTGAACTGCCCGCCGTTGTCATCGTCGGCCACTGGGAGCGCCATTGGAGCCACGGGGATCGCCATTGGAACCGCTGGATGTCCTCTCTGTATGTGTCGTCGTGGGTGTGCTTATTGTGTCGTGTGACGCGAGAGATGAAGGTAAATGGCCGCAGGAATAAATGGGGGCCGGGCGGCCTGGATTCTCTGCACGTCCGCATGGCAGTTTTTGCAGCGGGTAACTGCATTATCGCGCCGCGCCTGGCACAACCGCATGCACACGAACGTGTGTGGTCGTGTGTGGACCCCAAACAGTGGCAGCGCGCGTGGAGGGACGAGGGAAGAGCACCCGAAGGGACGCAAGAGCAGAGCGCGCCGCGGCCGCCTGAACCCCAAGCAACCACACACATAGAGCAGCTGAACACGCAGGAAATGGTTGCCTACAAGCCGGCCGACAGTTGTGTCGCTACATAGAGAGCGGCCATGTGCTACTACCTCCATCTAGTCTATAGTCCCCTTTATATTCTGTGCCATACTTTTCCCTCAAATTAAACCAACAAAATGTTAATGCATGTTATAAAAATTATATAATTGGAAACTATGTTCAAATACGAATCCAACTATATAATCTTTGGCGACATGCATTTGTATTTTATTAGTTAAATCATACTTATAAACCAGGATGGGGGTATAGTAGGTAATTAAATCGCAAACGTTTTTTCACCCCGCTGCCGCAGACAGCTTACAGCGCAAGCTTGCGCAACGCCCGGGGGCGTTCTTTTGGCCAAACGATGGCGCCAATGAATCGTCGGTGAGCCCATTCTCGCGCAACCTCGCAGGTTCCTGCACAAGCTTCCCGCCCAACTCAGTGAAATCCCCCAAAATCCCAATGCTTACCGGCCTGCTATATAAACCCTCACGGCTGGCGAGTCCTGCGTCGCATTTTCCCCTCCCTCTCTGTAGCTTATCTCGTCTGCTTCTCCCACAATCGCCAATGGCACCGGTCCGTCGCCATCGCTCAGACACTCTGCCATCATCAGAGGACAACTCCAGCTGGGAGGCTACACCACGGCGGCGGCGCAGTCCCCGGCGTAGTATAGTGGGCATGGCGTCCCTGTTGGGTGTGCGCGGAACACCCACCACACGCTCCGTGAACGCTGCCCGTCGGCAGCTGTTGCCGCCACACCACCGTCGAAAGCCAGGGCCATCGCCCGCTCCACCGCCGCGGCCCAAAGGCGGGAGGTGGCCGTCGTGGCCGCCACCCCATTGCCGGCCACCGTGGCCATCACCAGCTTCGCCACCGCGGCCCGAAGGCGGGAGGTGGTGGTCGTGTCCGCCACCCCATCGTCGGCCGTCGTGGTCGCCAGCCCACCATCGACCGCCGGGGTCATCACCTGCTCCGCCACCACCACCCGAAGGCGGGAGGCGGAGGTGGATGCCCACACGTGCGTCAGCGACCTTGCGCGCTACACCGAGTTCCGGCGTGAGGAGGAGGAGCGCCTCGTTGAGCACGCAAAGAGCCTTACCGACGCCATGGCCGCGGCACATGCCGCCTCAGAGGCAAGGAATTAGGAGATCTACAAGGAGAACCACCTCTTCGAGAGGAGGTCGTCTGGAGCGGCAGAGTGTGTTCGAGGTGAGCGTTGCTGAAGCTGCAGCAACGGCAGGCACCGTATTGCAGTTGTCCAGCTCGTCGCTAGGCTCCTCCTCCTCTGCCTCGTACTAAGGGCGCTCGACAGAGGAGAGGCAGCCGGAAGTAGTACAAAGACCCTCCGTAGTAGTAGTAGTATGTAGGGGCTATTTTGTTTAGTTCATTTGACTATAGATGTGGTGGAAATGTACAACGTACTTAAAATTAGCTAGTATATATAGTTGAACTAGCTATTTCAGTACTTGGTTGGCAACAATTGGGGAAAAGTTTGGTCGGTTCAGCTGTCGAGTTGAACTGTTTGTATAAATTAAGAACCACTACTTAGTCTGTGAATGAAATCTATGCTTAATTACTAAATTTTAGTTGCAAAAATTAGATACTGCTAGTGATTTTTAGCTTCATATTTTGACAAATCGGAGTGTTGCAAGGTTGAAAAATGGCGATGCTACTAGATCAACAAATATAAATCTTTCCAGTTTGACAAATGGCAACATACCCAATATGATAGATGCAAATCTTACCAAATTGTTTGTAAGTGGTTGCACATGGGTCATCCAAATGAACCTTTTGCATTGAAAAGTTGCACAAATCCTGCTCTCACTTTGCATACGGGTGTTCTATCTAAAACGTTTGCGATCAACAGCCGCAAAAATCCTGCTCGGCACATTTTACCTTGGCTTCCTGGGGAAGCTGTCGTTTTGAATACGGGTGTTCTAACTAAAACATTTGCGATGAGTGTTTTATATTTAAAAACCATTGACGTTTTTTTCAAAAGAAAATCGTTTGATAAGTTTGTACATTAAGAGAGAAAAACGCAAGTTCGCTCAAACCAAATATTTCATTCAGTCATACTGCGAATTTATATTCATATGATCGAGATATAGTATTAAACCCAAAGTACTTCCGACGGCGGTGGAGACGGCATGTCGCGTCGTCGTTGTCGTTGTCGTCCTCTGGGACGCCGATGTTGAAGTCCTCAATGCAGCACATAATGTTCTTCACTTGTAAATCAAACATCATGTCGTCGCACGATCGATGGGCGGGGCATGGGAGGACGACAGCTGGCGGCGCTGAGACGTAGCGGTCGACGACGGCATCCCATGTCGAGGAGGGGGGCGCGCGCATGGCACGGGCACGGCGGGTGCTGCCAAACGCACGGGGACCGGCGTCGTGGTGGGTGGAGGGGCGCGCACGGGCGCTGGCGCTGGCATGTACACGAGCTCGCGCGGGTCCGTGGAGACCTCGCTGATGCCCGCGGCTTCTAGCTGTGCGATAGTGCTCGGCGACCGCCGCGACCAGCTCATTTCGGGCCATGTCCATGAGGCCCCATTCCTCCTTATTTTCTATCTCCTGCGACTCAGAGTCGACTTCACCAAACTTTAAGACTAGTGGCAGATGATCCTTCTGCGCCATGGCGTTGGTGGAGGTCTGCGGGAGGGAGGGGAATGGGAGGCAAACAGTAAGGCCACCCATATTAAGCAGCGGCTCGAGCGCCATTAATGGAGATGAAGGCGGGCAGCCATGGAAGTCAAAGGGCTCGCTTTCCAGTGAGCTTGCGCAGCGTACATCTGGCACGCTTCCCTGTGAGCCTGTGCATTGGAGGACAGCTTGCACGCCTCTCGGTTAGCCTGCGCTCTGGACTGTGCTCGCACGCCTCCCGTTCAGTCAAGGTCAAGCAGTTGTCCGCACGGCACCTCCTATAGCCATTAAAACCAAGACACGTGGCGTCACGTGAATGGTTAACAGAACGCACACGGTTTGACTTATACAAATGTTTGAGATATTAACGTGGCAGCTATTTTTTCAGAATGCCTTTGTTGGCTGTTATTCGAGTGTGCCTTCTCTCAAAATGGACACGAAAAATACCACAGCATGTCGGATGCCAATCCATGATAGCATGCCAAGTTTCATGATTTTCAGACGAGTTTTGAATTTACAAGAATTTAAAAACAAAGTATCTCAACGTTTTGTCGGCAATCAACGATGCCCTGTTGTTTGAAATTCATTCCCATTTCTTGCATGGGACCTAGTCATGCACCCAAGGACACAGATTTGATTTTTCAACCAATTTATATGCACTGGAGCATGTGCATGTAGTTCAAATTTGAATTATGCACATAAATGCATTGAAAACTCAGTTAATGCATAAAAATGTCCAAACAAACCCCAAAAATCACAATAATTGACACAACACTCCTGTTGTTCTATGTAGACACGAGAAAAAATTTGAAAGCAATAAGAGGCAATGGATATCGTTTCGTCCCCAAAGGTGGGACGTTCCCTACCGAAACCATCATGCTTGGTGTGAGAAGCTTTCGTTTGTGAGAAGCATATACCCAAACCTGCCCCAAATGGGACAAAAAATTTACCACGGCATGTTGATGCCGCTCCATGATAGCATGCCAAGTCTCATGAATTTCAGACGAGTTTTGGATTTACTAGAATTTAAAAACAAGGTATCTCAATGTTTGCGGCCGAGTGACGGTGGCAGGGTGTTTGACATTCATTCCCATTTCTTGCATGGGACCTAAGCATGCAACGAAGAACACGGATTTGAATTTTCAACCAATTTATATGCATTAGAGCATGTGCATGTAGTTCAAATTTGAATTATGCTCATAAATGCATTGAAAACTCAATTAATGCATAAAAATGTCCAAACGAACCCCGAGAAATCCCAAAAATTGACACAACACTCCTGTTGTTCTACGTTGACACGAAAAAAAATTGAAACAATAAGAGGCAATGGATATCGTTTCATCCCCAAAGGTGGGACGTTCCCTACCGAAACCATCGTGCTTGTTGTGAGAACCTCTTGTTTGTGAGAAGCATATACCCAAACCTGCCCCAAATGGGACAAAAAATTTACCATGGCGTGTTGATGCCGCTCCATGATAGCATGCCAAGTTTCATGAATTTCAGACGAGTTTTGGATTTACTAGAATTTAAAAACAAGGTATCTCAATGTTTGCGGCAGACTGACGGTGGCAGGGTGTTTGACATTCCTTCCCATTTCTTGCATGGGACCTACGCATGGAACCAAGGACACATATTTGAATTATCAACCAAATTATATGCATTAGAGCATGTAGTTCAAATTTGAATTATGCACATAAATGCATTGAAAAACTCAATTAATGCATAAAATGTCCAAACGAACCCCTAGAAATCCCAAAAATTGACACAACACTCCTGTTGTTCCATGTTGACACTAGGAACAAAATTGAAATCGAGACGAGGCAATGGATACCGTTTCGTCCAGAAAGGTGAAACGTTCCCTACCGAAACAATCAGGCTTGTTGTGAGAAGCTCTGGTTTGTGAGAAGCATATCCCAAAACCTGCCCCAAATGGGACAAAAAAATTACCACGACATGTTGATGCCGCTCCGTGACAGCATGCCATGTTTCGTGAATTTCATACGAGCTTTGGCTTTACTAGAATTTAAAAACCAGGTATCCCAATGTTTGCGGCCGAGTGACGGTGGCGGGGTGTTTGACATTCATTCCCATTTCTTGCATGGGACCTAAGCATGCAACGATGGACATAGATTTGAATTTTCAACCAATTTATAAGCATTAGAGCATGGGTGCATGTAGTTCAAATTTGAATTATGCACATGAATGCATTGAAAACTCAGTTAATGCATAAAAATGTCCAAACGAACCCCGAAAAATCACAAAAATTTACACAACACTCCTGTTGTTCTATGTTGACACGAGAAAAAATTTGGAAGCAATAAGAGGCAATGGATATTGTTTCGTCCCCAAAGGTGGGACGTTCCCTACTGAAACCATCATACTTGTTTTGAGAAGCTCTGGTTTGTGAGAAGCATATACCCAAGACTGCCCCAAATGGGACCAAAAATATACCACGGCATGTTGATGCCGCTTCATGATAGCATGCCAAGTTTCATGAATTTCAGACGAGTTTTGGATTTACTAGAATTTAAAAACCAGGTATCTCAATGTTTGCGGCCAAGTGACGGTGGTAGGGTGTTTGACATTCATTCCCATTTCTTGCATGGGACCTAAGCATGCAACCAAGGACACATATTTGAATTTTCAACCAATTTATATGCATTAGAGCATGTGCATGTAGCTCAAATTTGAATTATGCACATAAATGCATTGAAAAATCAATTAATGCATAAAAATGTCCAAACGAACCCCGAATAATCCAAAAAATTGACACAACGCTCCTATAGTTCTATGTTGACACTAGGAAAAAAATTGAAATTGAGAAGAGGCAATGGATATCGTTTCGTCCAGAAAGGTGAAACGTTCCATACCGAAACCATCAGGCTTGTTGTGAGAAGCTCTGGTTTGTGAGAAGCATATCCTCAAACCTGCCCCAAATGGGACAAAAAATTTACCACGACATGTTGATGCCGCTCCATGATAGCATGCCAAGTTCCATGAATTTCAGATGAGCTTTGGATTTACTAGAATTTAAAAACCAGGTATCTCAATGTTTGCGGCCAAGTGACGGTAGCAGGGTGTTTGACATTCATTCTCATTTCTTGCATGGGACCTAAGCATGCAACCAAGGACACAGCTTTGTATTTTCAACTAATTTATATGCATTAGAGCATGTGCCTGTAGTTCAAATTTGAATTATGCATATGAATGCATAGAAAACTCAGTTAATGTATAAATATGTCCAAGCGAACCCCGAAAAATCCCAAAAATTGACACAACACTCCTGTTGTTCTATGTTCACACTAGACAACTTTGAAATCGAGAAGAGGCAACGGATATCGTTTCGTCTAAAAAGTGAAACGTTCCCTACTGAAACCATCATACTTGTGAGAAGCTCTGGTTTGTGAGAAGCATATACCCAAACCTGCCCCAAATGTTACAAAAAAAATTATAAAGGCATGTTGATGTCGCTCCATGATAGCATGCCAAGCTTCATGAATTTCGGACGAATTTTGTATTTACTAGATTACAAAAACAAGTACGTCAACGTTTGCCGGAGAGCCACGGTGCCGTGGTTTTCGAATTTCATCCCCATTTCTTGCATGGGACATATGCTGAAGGAAATATGCCCTAGAGGCAATAATAAAGTATTATTTATTTCCTTATATCATGATAAATGTTTATTATTCATGCTAGAATTGCATTAACCGGAAACATAATACATGTGTGAATACATAGACAAACAGAGTGTCACTAGTATGCCTCTACTTGACTAGCTCGTTAATCAAAGATGGTTATGTTTCCTAGCCATAGACATGAGTTGTCATTTGATTAACGGGATCACCTCATTAGGAGAATGACGTGATTGACTTGACCCATTCCGTTAGCTTAGCACTCGACCGTTTAGTATGTTGCTATTGCTTTCTTCATGACTTATACATGTTCCTATGACTATGAGATTATGCAACTCCGGTTTACCGGAGGAACACTTTGTGTGCTACCAAATGTCACAACGTAACTGGGTGATTATAAAGGTGCTCTACAGGTGTCTCCAAAGGTACTTGTTCGGTTGGCGTATTTCGAGATTAGGATTTGTCACTCCGATTGTCGGAGAGGTATCTCTGGGCCCACTCGGTAATGCACATCACAATAAGCCTTGCAAGCATTGTGACTAATGAGTTAGTTGCGGGATGATGTATTACGGAACGAGTAAAGAGACTTGCCGGTAACGAGATTAAACTAGGTATCGAGATACCGACGATCAAATCTCGGGCAAGTAACATACCGATGACAAAGGGAACAACGTATGTTGTTATGCGGTCTGACCGATAAAGATCTTCGTAGAATATGTGGGAACCAATATGAGCATCCAGGTTCCGCTATTGGTTATTGACCGGAGAGGTGTCTCGGTCATGTCTACATAGTTCTCGAACCCGTAGGGTCCGCACGCTTAAAGTTACGATGACAGTTATATTATGAGTTTATATGTTTTGATGTACCGAAGGTTGTTCGGAGTCCCGGATGTGATCACGGACATGACGAGGAGTCTCGAAATGGTCGAGACGTAAAGATTGATATATTGGAAGCCTATGTTTGGACATCGGAAGTGTTCCGGGTGAAATCGGGATTTTTCCGGAGTACCGGGAGGTTACCGGAACCCCCCGGTAACTTAATGGGCCTTAGTGGGCCTAGGTGGAAGAGAGGAGAAGAGGCCAGGGCAGGGCCCCGCCCCCCTTCCCCCCCAGTCCGAATAGGACAAGGAGAAGGGGGGGGCGCCCCCCCCCTTCCTTCCTCCCCTCCACCTCCTCCACCTTCCACTCCTAGTCCAACATGGAAAGGGGGGAGTCCTACTCCCGGTAGGAGTAGGACTCCTCCTGGCGCGCCTCTACCTCCTAGGCCGGCGGCCTCCCCCTTGCACCTTTATATACGGGGGCAGGGGGGCACCTCTAGACACACAATTGATATACGATATTTTAGCTGTGTGCGGTGCCCCCCTCCACCATATTACACCTCGATAATATCGTAGCGGAGCTTAGGCGAAGCCCTGCATCGGTAGAACATCATCATCGTCACCACGCCATCGTGCTGACAAAACTCTCCCTCAACACTCGGCTGGATCGGAGTTCGAGGGACGTCATCGAGCTGAACGTGTGCTGAACTCGGAGGTGCCGTGCGTTCGGTACTTGATCAGTCGGATCGTGAAGACGTACGACTACATCAACCGCGTTGTGTTAACGCTTCCGCTTTCGGTCTACGAGGGTACGTGGACAACACTCTCCCCTCTCGTTGCTATGCATCACCATGATCTTGCGTGTGCGTAGGAAATTTTTTGAAATTACTACGTTCCCCAATAGTGGCATCCGAGCCAGGTTTTATGCGTTGATGCTATGCACGAGTAGAACACAAGTGAATTGTGGGCGATATAAGTCATACTGCTTACCAGCATGTCATACTTTGGTTCGGCGGTATTGTGAGATGAAGCGGCCCGGACCGACATTACGCGTACGCTTACGCGAGACTGGTTTCACCGTTGCGAGCACTCATTGCTTAAAGGTGACTGGCGGGTGTCTGTCTCTCTCACTTTAGTTGAACCGAGTGTGGCTACGCCCGGTCCTTGCGAAGGTTAAAACAGCACCAACTTGACAAACTATCGTTGTGGTTTTGATGCGTAGGTAAGAACAGTTCTTGCTAAGCCCGTAGCAGCCACGTAAAACTTGCAACAACAAAGTAGAGGACGTCTAACTTGTTTTTGCAGGGCATGTTGTGATGTGATATGGTCAAGACATGATGCTATATTTTATTGTATGAGATGATCTTGTTTTGTAACCGAGTTATCGGCAATTGGCAGGAGCCATATGGTTGTCGCTTTATTTTATGAAATGCAATCGCCATTTAATTGCTTTACTTTATCACTAAGCGGTAGCGATAGTCGTAAAAGCAATAGTTTGCGAGACGACAACGATGCTACGATAGAGATCAAGGTCTCGCGCCGGTGACGATGGTGATCATGACGGTGCTTCGGAGATGGAGATCACAAGCACAAGATGATGATGGCCATATCATATCACTTATATTGATTGCATGTGATGTTAATCTTTTATGCATCTTATCTTGGTTTGATTGACGGTAGCATTATAAGATGATCTCTCACTAAAATTTCAAGATAAAAGTGTTCTCCCTGAGTATGCACCGTTGTGAAAGTTCTTCGTGCTGAGACACCACGTGATGATCGGGTGTGATAGGCTCTACGTTCAAATACAATGGGTGCAAAGCAGTTGCACACGCGGAATACTCAGGTTAAACTTGACGAGCCTAGCATATGCAGATATGGCCTCAGAACACAGAGACCGAAAGGTCGAGCGTGAATCATATAGTAGATATGATCAACATAGTGATGTTCACCATTGAAACTACTCCATCTCACGTGATGATCGGACATGGTTTAGTTGATTTGGATCACGTAATCACTTAGATGATTAGAGGGATATCTATCTAAGTGGGAGTTCTTAAGTAATATGATTAATTGAACTTGAATTTATCATGAACTTAGTACCTGATAGTATCTTGCTTGTCTATGTTAATTGTAGATAAATGGCCCGTGCTGTTGTTTCGTTGAATTTTAATGCGTTCCTTGAGAAAGCAAAGTTGAAAGATGATGGTAGCAATTATACGGACTGGGTCCGTAACTTGAGGATTATCCTCATTGCTCCACAGAAAAATTACGTCCTGGAAGCACCGCTGGGTGCCAGGCCTCCTGCAAGAGAAACACCAGAAGTTATGAACGTCTGGCAGAGCAAAGTTGATGACTACTCGATAGTTTAGTGTGTCGTGCTTTACGGCTTAGAACCGGGTCTTCAACGACATTTTGAACATCATGGAGCACATGAGATGTTCCAGGAGTTGAAGTTAATATTTCAAGCAAATGCCTGGATTGAGAGATATGAAGTCTCCAATAAGTTCTATAGCTGCAAGATGGAAGAGAATAGTTCTGTCAGTGAGCATATACTCAAAATGTCTGGGTATAATAATCACTTGATTCAACTGGGAGTTAATCTTCCGGATGATAGCGTCATTGACAGAATTCTTCAATCACTGCCACCAAGCTACAAGAGCTTCGTGATGAACTATAACATGCAAGGGATGAATAAGACAATTCCCGAGCTCTTCGCAATGCTAAAGGCAGCGGAGGTAGAAATCAAAAAGGAGCATCCAGTGTTGATGGTCAATAAGACCACTAGTTTCAAGAAAAAAGGCAAAGGGAAGAAGAAGGGGAACTTCAAGAAGAATAGCAAGCAAGTTGCTGTTCAGGAGAAGAAACCCAAGTCTGGACCTAACCCTGAAACTGAGTGCTTCTACTGCAAGCAAACTGGTCACTGGAAGCGGAACTGCCCCAAGTATTTGGCGGATAAGAAGGATGGCAAGGTTAACAAAGGTATATGTCATATCATGTTATTGATGTGTACCTTACTAATGCTCGCAGTAGCACCTGGTTATTTGATACTGGTTCTGTTGCTAATATTTGCAACTCGAAATAGGGGCTACGGATTAGGCGAAGATTGGCTAAGGACGAGGTGACGATGCGCGTGGGAAATGGTTCCAAAGTCGATGTGATCACCGTTGGCACGCTACCTCTACATCTACCTTCGGGATTAGTTTTAGACCTAAATAATTGTTATTTGGTGCCAGCGTTGAGCATGAACATTATATCTGGATCTTATTTGATGCGAGACAGTTATTCATTTAAATCAGAGAATAATGGTTGTTCTATTTATATGAATAATATCTTTTATGGTCATGCACCCTTGAAGAGTGGTCTATTTTTAATGAATCTCGATAGTAGTGACACACATATTCATAATGTCGAAGCCAAAAGATGCAGAGTTAATAATGACAGTGCAACTTATTTGTGGCACTGCCGTTTAGGTCATATCGGTGTAAAGCGCATGAAGAAACTCCATACTGATGGACTTTTGGAATCACTTGATTATGAATCACTTGGTACTTGCGAACCGTGCCTCATGGGCAAGATGACTAAAACACCGTTCTCCGGAACTATGGAGAGAGCAACAGATTTATTGCAAATCATACATACAGATGTATGTGGTCCGATGAATATTGAGGCTCGTGGCGGATATCGTTATTTTCTCACCTTCACAGATGATTTGAGCAGATATGGGTATATCTACTTAATGAAACATAAGTCTGAAACATTTGAAAAGTTCAAAGAATTTCAGAATGAAGTTGAAAATCATCGTAACAAGAAAATAAAATTTCTACGATCTGATCGTGGAGGAGAATATTTGAGTTACGAGTTTGGCCTACATTTGAAACAATGCGGAATAGTTTCGCAAATCACGCCACCCGGAACACCACAGCGTAATGGTGTGTCCGAACGTCGTAATCGTACTTTACTAGATATGGTGCGATCTATGATGTCTCTTACTGATTTACCGCTATCGTTTTGGGGTTATGCCGTAGAGACGGCTGCATTCACTCTAAATAGGGCACCATCAAAATCCGTTGAAATGACACCTTATGAACTATGGTTTGGCAAGAAACCAAAGTTGTCATATCTTAAAGTTTGGGGTTGCGATGCTTATGTGAAGAAACTTCAACCTGATAAGCTTGAACCTAAATCGAAGAAATGTGTCTTCATAGGATACCCAATGGAGACTGTTGGGTACACCTTCTATCACAGATCCGAAGGCAAGACATTCGTTGCTAAGAATGGATCCTTTCTAGAGAAGGAGTTTCTCTCGAAAGAAGTGAGCGGGAGGAAAGTAGAACTTGATGAGGTAACTGTACCTGCTCCCTTATTGGAAAGTAGATCATCACAGAAACCAGTTTCTGCGACACCTACGCCAATTAGTGGGGAAGTTAATGATAATGATCATGAAACTTCAGATCAAGTTATTACTGAACCTCGTAGGTCAACCAGATTAAGATCGCACCAGAGTGGTACGGTAATCCTGTTCTGGAGGTTATGTTACTAAACCATGACGAACCTACGAACTATGAAGAAGCGATGGTGAGCCCAGATTCCGCAAAATGGCTTGAAGCCATGAAATCCGAGATGGGATCCATATATGAGAATAAAGTATGGACTTTGGTTGACTTGCCCGATGGTCGGCAAGCCATTGAAAATAAATGGATCATCAAGAAGAAGACTGACGCTGATGGTAATGCTACTGTCTATAAAGCTCGACTTGTTGCGAAAGGTTTTCGACAAGTTCAAGGGATTGACTACGATGAGACCTTCTCACCCGTAGCGATGCTTATGTCTGTCCGAATCATGTTAGCAATTGCCGCATTTTATGATTATGAAATTTGGCAAATGGATGTAAAAACTGCATTCCTGAATGGATTTCTGGAAGAAGAGTTGTATATGATGCAACCGGAAGGTTTTATCGATCCAAAGGGAGCTAACAAAGTGTGCAAGCTCCAGCGATCCATTTATGGACTGGTGCAAGCCTCTCGGAGTTGGAATAAACGCTTTGATAGTGTGATCAAAGCATTTGGTTTTATACAGACCTTTGGAGAAGCCTGTATTTACAAGAAAGTGAGTGGGAGCTCAGTAGCATTTCTGATATTATATGTGGATAACATATTGCTGATTGGAAATGATATAGAATTTCTGGATAGCATAAAGGGATACTTGAATAAGAGTTTTTCAATGAAAGACCTCGGTGAAGTTGCATATATATTAGGCATTAAGATCTATAGAGATAGATCAAGGCGCTTAATTGGACTTTCACAAAGCACATACCTTGAAAAAGTTTTGAAGAAGTTCAAAATGGATCAAGCAAAGAAAGGGTTCTTGCCTGTACTACAAGGTGTGATATTGAGTAAGACTCAATGCCCGACCACTACAGAAGATAGAGAGAAGATGAAAGATGTTCCGTATGCTTCAGCCATAGGCTCTATCATGTATGCAATGCTGTGTACCAGACCTGATGTGTGCCTTGCTATAAGTTCAGCAGGGAGGTACCAAAGTAATCCAGGAGTGGATCACTGGACAGCGGTCAAGAACATCCTGAAATACCTGAAAAGGACTAAGGATATGTTTCTCATTTATGGAGGTGACAAAGAGCTCATCGTAAATGGTTACGTTGATGCAAGCTTTGACACTGATCCGGACGATTCTAAATCGCAAACCGGATATGTATTTACATTGAACGGTGGAGCTGTCAGTTGGTGCAGTTCTAAGCAAAGTGTCGTGGCGGGATCTACGTGTGAAGCGGAGTACATAGCTGCTTCGGAAGCAGCAAATGAAGGAGTCTGGATGAAGGAGTTCATATCCGATCTAGGTGTCATACCTAGTGCATCGGGACCAATGAAAATCTTTTGTGACAATACTGGTGCAATTGCCTTAGCAAAGGAATCCAGATTTCACAAGAGAACCAAGCACATCAAAAGATGCTTCAATTCCATCCGGGATTTAGTTCAGGTGGGAAACATAGAAATTTGCAAGATACATACGGATCTGAATGTTGCAGACCCGTTGACTAAGCCTCTTCCACGAGCAAAACATGATCAGCACCAAGACTCCATGGGTGTAAGAATCATTACTGTGTAATCAAGATTATTGAATCTAGTGCAAGTGGGAGACTGAAGGAAATATACCCTAGAGGCAATAATAAAGTATTATTTATTTCCTTATATCATGATAAATGTTTATTATTCATGCTAGAATTGTATTAACCGGAAACATAATACATGTGTGAATACATAGACAAACAGAGTGTCACTAGTATTCCTCTACTTGACTAGCTCGTTAATCAAAGATGGTTATGTTTCCTAGCCATAGACATGAGTTGTCATTTGATTAACGGGATCACCTCATTAGGAGAATGACGTGATTGACTTGACCAATTCCGTTAGCTTAGCACTCGATCGTTTAGTATGTTGCTATTGCTTTCTTCATGACTTACACATGTTCCTATGACTATGAGATTATGCAACTCCCATTTACCGGAGGAACACTTTGTGTGCTACCAAACGTCACAACGTAACTGGGTGATTATAAAGGTGCTCTACAGGTATCTCCAAAGGTACTTGTTGGGTTGGCGTATTTCGAGATTAGGATTTGTCACTCCGATTGTCGGAGAGGTATCTCTGGGCCCACTCGGTAATGCACATCACTATAAGCCTTGCAAGCATTCTGAATAATGAGTTAGTTGCGGGATGATGTATTATGGAACGAGTAAAGAGACTTGCCGGTAACGAGATTAAACTAGGTATCGAGATACCGACGATCGAATCTCGGGCAAGTAACATACCGATGACAAAGGGAACAACGTATGTTGTTATGCAGTCTAACCGATAAAGATCTTCGTAGAATATGTGGGAACCAATATGAGCATCCAGGTTCCGCTATTGGTTATTGACCGGAGAGGTGTCTCAGTCATGTCTACATAGTTCTCGAACCCGTAGGGTCCGCACGCTTAAAGTTACGATGACAGTTATATTATGAGTTTATATGTTTTGATGTACCGAAGGTTGTTCGGAGTCCCGGATGTGATCACGGACATGACGAGGAGTCTCGAAATGGTCGAGACGTAAAGATTGATATATTGGAAGCCTATGTTTGGACATCGGAACTGTTCCGGGTGAAATCGGGATTTTTCCGAGTACCGGGAGGTTACCGGAACCCCCCGGTAACTTAATGGGCCTTAGTGGGCCTAGGTGGAAGAGAGGAGAGGAGGCCACGGCAGGGCCGTGCCCCCCTTCCCCCCAGTCCGAATAGGACAAGGAGAAGGGGGCGGCGCCCCCCCCCCCTTCCTTCCTCCCCTCCACCTCCTCCACCTTCCACTCCTAGTCCAACATGGAAAGGGGGGAGTCCTACTCCCGGTAGGAGTAGGACTCCTCCTGGCGCGCCTCTACCTCCTAGGCCGGCGGCCTCCCCCTTGCACCTTTATATATGGGGGCAGGGGGGCACCTCTAGACACACAATTGATATACGATATTTTAGCCGTGTGCGGTGCCCCCCTCCACCATATTACACCTCGATAATATCGTAGCGGAGCTTAGGCGAAGCCCTGCGTCGGTAGAACATCATCATCGTCACCACGCCATCGTGCTGACGAAACTCTCCCTCAACACTCGGCTGGATCGGAGTTCGAGGGACGTCATCGAGCTGAACATGTGCTGAACTCGGAGGTGCTGTGCGTTCGGTACTTGATCGGTCGGATCGTGAAGACGTACGACTACATCAACCGCGTTGTGTTAACGCTTCCGCTTTCGGTCTACGAGGGTACGTGGACAACACTCTCCCCTCTCGTTGCTATGCATCACCATGATCTTGCGTGTGCGTAGGACAATTTTTGAAATTACTACGTTCCCCAACATAAGCATAAACCCATGGACACATATATGATTTTACAACCCATGTTGGTGCACTAGAGCATGTGCATGTAGTTTAGTTTTGAATTGTGCACCTGAAATGGCTAGAAAACTAATATAATGTATAAAATATTCAAACGAACCCTGAATAATTCCAATTCTCTTACGACACACATATAGTTGCATGTTCACTGCAGATAAAAGGTCTAGCAATTCAAACACCGTCCATTGCCGCTGTGACCCCATTATGTAATTCAAATCAAGATGAAAAATCAAGTAGATTCCACACAGTTTATTATCACCAACCATGTGAGATGCAGCACAAAATATCCTGGAGCACCGTCGGAGTATAGTACGCCTATGGCTTACGCGAGAAGGTGCATTGGCTACAGTCCACAGGTGGCGTCTCAAGCACACTAGCTCGCTCCCCAAGTATCATTTCACTGTTCAATCGTCGCCGGTGAAGGATGGGCACGTGGACCCGCATCGTGAGGGAAACTTCGGTGGCCCACTCCGGCGAGAGCGCGGCTGTAGCCGCCATGCGCGTGCTAACAAGGTGCATGAGCGCGGCCGCAATCTGCGACCGGGCGGCTAAGGCAGCCCAAACGGCCGTTGTTGCTTCTCAGGTGGCGGCAGCAACATCTGCCTCGGGGATAGCAACTGGCGAGAGCGGCACATCAGCTGTCTGTTCCGCAGCGGCGGCCTTAGCCCTGATGGAGGCCGCCCACGACCATGTCGAGGCCACCCATGCCCAGCTCGTGGCGGTCACCGCAAAATCGAACGAAGCTTCTCCGACAACGGTCGGCAAACCACGGCGGAAGAGTTGGCAATCGCCGAGAGCGTTCGAGCAGCCGTCCGTTCCTCCGCCGCATACCTTGCAACGACGAAGCCCGTCCAAGCCCAGATCGCGGCCGCCCACACCTAGCTCATGGCGGCCTTTTCCAAAGAGATGGCGGACATGGATGGCGTGATGCTTGCCGAGTATGGTGCGATGGATGCATGGAGCCCCTTCCACAGGAGACCGTCGAGCACGAGCTGGACACGGAGGTGGCGGCGAAAATCGATGAGCACCAGCCGTCATAGTACTCTTTGTTTTGTTTAATTAAGAGCACCGGTCTTTAATTTGTTAGAGTAATGTTTAGGTCAGCTAGCTCTGTTTAATTGCTGAACATGCTCAATTAAGAAGTGTGGGTGTGCTGTAGTCTCCTTTATGTACCCAAATTATGCAATGACGTGGATGACCACTGTAACCAGGGAAATTCGAACCAAAATTTTTGGTGTTCAAACTCATCACACACGGGTTAAGCTATCTGAATCATTTGTGATGATCACATATCGTACACAGTTCTGAATAAGGGACCCTGTCTGATGACACTTTGAGCGCCAGCTTTTTGCAGAAGCGATTCCAAATTTTCGGCTTCCACGGAAATATCTACCTCCCCACCACCTCCCCCTTACCAAAAGCCACATTTCCCATGTTTCAGCCTTCCTTTCCAAGTTGAAACCTGCACTCCTTGCTTGCGGTGCCGCCTCCTCGCCGGCGACCCTCCTTCACGCTGCTCGGCCTCGTCTATCCAGGCAGGTAATCCACACCCGACCCCCATCCTCCTCCTCCTTCCACATCCCACATGCCCCGACCGCCGGTGCGAGGGCAACACCTTCCACCCAAATCACCGACCCCTCCACCAAATAAGCGCCGTCCTAAGCCATGGTGCACGCAGTATAGCAAGGATCTCAAGGAGCATTTGGCAGCGGAAAAGAAAATCGCGGCCGCACGCGTGGATGAGGTCGCGATGGCTGCCATCGTGTCGACCCCCAGATCTTGGAGGAGCACCTTGCCATTTGCTAGCTACACCGGTTAAGCATGCTCAGTTTACCCGTTGCGTGTGCTGCTCCTGCCTTTCCTTCATAAATTCTAGTGCATTGTGCTATCTAATTTTACCATGCAACCTGTTTCTCTAGTGTGTATGTTCTATATTTCGTGCAGTGTGGTGCTCACTTATTAACTGTTTTGTTAATTAATTGTCGTCTTCAGTTAACTGTTTGGTTCAATTCTGCACATGTGATGTTCAATTCTTCAGGCTACAATTTTGTATTATCTTCCATGTGAGAAATAAATCAAATTTATTACAAAATACATGAGAAACGAATACAATTGTTATATTTCCAAGTTGTCAAGCATGCTTGGTTTGGTTATACATTGTGCAATGTGGTGCTCAGTTAATGTTTGGTTCATTTGTTGTGGTGTTTAGTTAACTGCTTGGTTCAATTCTGCAATGCGATGTCCAATTGTTGTGGGTAGAATTTTGTATTGTTGTGCATGTGAGGAATAAATCGATTTGGCTGCCCTTAATACATGAGAAACATATACAAGTGCTATATCTCCTAGTTCTTAATCATGCTTGGTTTGGATAAATGGGTTTTCCATGTGGCTTGAATTAATCTGATGAATCTGCAATGTGCTTATTTTTCATCAACATATTTTACTAATAGCATGAGAACCCTTACTTAACCTGATGACTCACTACCTTATATATGTTGCAGGGAAACAATTGGAAGCACTGAGGTTTACAATCAAGGTTAGCATGTGCATGGTCCATTGTCTAATAGCACATTATTGTGCAATTGTAGGAACCATTCTAATATTTAGGTTTTTAACAATTTGGTCTTGCACATGTAGGTCCTGCTGTCAGAGGTTTTGACCCACTATTCGACCCTTTTTGCTTGTGGGGAAATGAGTTGTCCATGAATATCAATCAAGTCAAGAAACTCAGAAAGATTGTTAGGATAAAGAAATTAGCGACAAAAAACAACAAGATCTTTGTCTGCACAATGAAGAAGACATCAGTTCACTACAAGATGGTACTAACTACTATACCTTGCCTTTTTTATTCCTTTGCCCCATTTCCAATATAGAGAAGATATTTATGCACATCCTTGTTTTCAGGCCTGTCCAAAGCAGTTCACTAATGATTACCTCTCAAACCACCTCTATGGTCAGGAGGCGCGGAAGGTTTTCATACAACACCCACGGTCAATATTGAAGTGTTCCTAAAGAGGACGAAGGACGGACGGTCAATCATCCATAGGCACTGCCCTAAAGTTGCAAAGACCTTCAACATGAATGAAGGCTCAATATTCGCCTTCCGCTTCAGCAGTTTTCCAGATGAGATGCATCTGTCTATATACCGTCAATGATGCTAATTTTGAAAGGTTCTACATGTTGCATGTGAACCTTGGTGCTGGTGCATTTGTGTAATGGGGTAGCTGAGTGCTGAAGCTATATCATGTTGTACTCTGATGTATTTCAATTATGAAATCTTGCTTCCTTAATATGGAAATGAAATATATTATGTGCTTAATATGAATGTCAATTAGATTAATAAATGGATTATTAATAATAGGGCAATTATCCTGCTAATGGAAAATTAGCCTGCTAATTGGGTTTTGCTATTGCAAACAGTTATTGAGAAAATACCGTGGGCGATGACCTCACGCAACACACACAGTTTCTAGGAATAAACCATGTTGGATCAATGAACAATCACACATGACCTTCTCTTGAAAATTGTTTGCGTTAGGCCACCTTGCGCAAACGTTTACCACACAAAACTGTGTGTGATGGATAGCCTTTGCCACACAGTTCCTTCTATGCACCGTGTGTGATGCACTCAATAACGCAAACGATAAAATTGTTAATATAGTGTGCAATGGCAACGCTATCACAAATGATTTAACTGGGAAAATTGTGCCTGATGTACCTGTGAATGGAAACATTTTCCTTGGAGCGATTGTGTGGGATGTACATAAGAACGGAAACGTTTAGCGGGGACTGACTGTGTGGGATGTACTTGCGACCGGAAACAATTTCGCCTATATAATTGTATTTTTTTAGCTCTACTATACGTATTTACATATTTGAGCGCTCGCCGGTCGCACACGACCTCATTTTGCCAAGCATGTGCGCCAGGAGGGCATATCCCCAACAGTTTCTGGGTCGTGTGAGAAGGACCCCCCTATCACCGTCACTCACTTGGCGACGGTTCCGAACGCCGTCGGGGAAAAGGGTTAAAAACCGTTTGTAGAGCACCTCGTTGTACCAGTTAACCTTCCTCCCTTGTTGTGGATGAAGCGGAAGTTCATTATGATGCTAGTGCTCATCCAAGGCCCTAAGCAACCCGGCAACGACATTGATGTGTACCTAAGGCCATTAGTTGAAGAACCCTTACAGCTATGGAATGGAAAAGGTGTACCTGCGTGGGATGAGCACAAACAGGAAGAATTTGACCTACATGTGTTGTTGTTTGTGACCATCAATGATTGGCCTGCTCTCAGTAACCTTTCAGGATAGACAAACAAGGGATACCGCACATGCACGCACTATTTGGATGATACCAACAGTATATATTTGGATAATTGTAACAAGAATGTGTACCTGGGACATCGTCGATTTCTTCCAAGCAGGCATCCCGTAAGAAAGAAAGGTAAGCATTTCAAAGGTGAGGCGGATCACCGGACGAAGCCTCGCCACCGTACTGGCGATGATGTACATGATATGGTCAAGGATTTGAAGGTAATCTTTGGAAAGGGTCCTGGCGGACAATGTGTTCCGAATGACGCTGACAGACGCGCACCCATGTGGAAGAAGAAATCTATATTTTGGGACCTGCCCTATTGGAAAGACCTAGAGGTCCGCTCTGCAATCGAAATGATGCACCTGACGAAGAATCTTAGCGTGACCCTACTTGGCTTCTTGGGCACGTATGGTAAGACAATACATACACCGCAGGCATGGGAGGACCAGCAACGTATGCACAGAAAAGACGTCATACATCAGGGTCTTGCCAGCTACGCTCTTACCAAAGAAGAGAAGGAAATCTTCTTTGAATGCCTGCTCAGTATGAAGGTCCCGTCTGGCTTCTCGTCGAATATAAAGGGAATAAATAAATATGGCAAAGAAAAAGTTCCAGAACCTAAAGTCTCATGACGGCCACATGATTATGACGCAACTGCTTCCGGTTGCATTGAGGGGGCTTCTACCGAAAAACGTTCGATTAGCCGTTGTGAAGCTATGTGCATTCCTCAATACAATCTCTCAGAAGGTAATCGATCCAGAAATCATACCAAGGTTAGAGAATGATTTGGTGCAATGTCTGGTCAGCTTCGAGTTGGTGTTCCCACCATCCTTCTTCAACATCATGACGCACGTCCTAGTTCACCTATGCGAAGAGATTAACCTTCTGGGTCCTGTATTTCTACACAATATGTTCCCCTTTGAGAGGTTCATGGGAGTCTTAAAGAAATATGGTCATAACCGTGCTAGGCCAGAAGGAAGCATCTCCAAGGGCCATGAAAATGAGGAGGTCATTGAGTTTTGTATTGACTTTATTCCTGACCTTAAGCCGATTGGTGTTCCTGAATCGCGGCATAATGGCAGACTGGGTGGAAATGGCATGCTAGGACCGGAACAAATAATATGTATGGATGGGCATTCTCTCACTCAAGCACACTACATAGTTTTAAAAAATTCTGTCTTGGTGGCTCCTTATATGGAGGAACACAAGAATATTCTACGCTCCAAACACCCGGAGCAGTCTGACGACTGGAATACACGTGAACAAACGGGCACTTCCGTCGGGTGGTTGCAGACACATGCCATGCATGACGATGCTGTTGAATATGACCTGTACTTGTTGTCCCAGTTACCATCTTCAAATATAATGACTTTCAAAGGGTACGAGATAAATGGGAATAAATTTTACACGATCACCCAAGATAAGAAGAGCACCAACCAAAACAGTGGTGTCCACTTTGATGCGGCAACCAAGAGGGGAGTGGACACGTATTATGGTTACATAGATGAGATATGGGAACTTAACTATGGACTTGATTTGAAGGTCCCTTTGTTTCAGTGCAAATGGTTCAATATGACACAAGGCGGGGTAACGGAAGTCCCGTAGTACGGAATGATAACAGTGGATCTCAACAATCTTGCGTACGCACACGAACCATTCGTCCTAGCCAATGATGTGGCGCAGGTTTTCCATGTGGAGGACATGTCTACCAAGCCGAGAAAAAGAAAAGATAAGGAAGTGAATACATCATACGATGAGCCAAAGCGCCACATAGTTCTTTCAGGGAAAAGAAACATCGTGGGAGTGGATGACAAGATAGACATGTCAGAAGATTATGAAAAGTTTCATGAAATTGCTCCCTTCATAGTGAATATTGACCCGAGCATCTAGTTAAATGATGAAGATTTTCCATGGTTACGGTGTAAAGGGACACACGCAAAGAAAAAGTTTCACACCCAAAGATCCCACTCTGGGATGTGACAGGCTTCACTGTCATCACTTTCATCTCTAGTGAGTTTCCGGACTTATATATCTAGAAACTCCCACTTTGGACAAACCGTAGGGAATCTTTGTAATAGTTATGGTTCTTATGTGTTTTGGTATTTCAAATGTGTACTTTTGTGCTTCGGACAAACGTGTACCTTTTTGACTTCATTTGCTATTTTTCAGCTCATTTACTGATTTTTTTTTAGCTAAATGACCCTGAAATTGAAAAGCACTACAAATGAACTTTGAAAAGGTTGAAAGTTTGCATGGTATCATCATTTCACCCACATAGCATGTGCAAAAAATTAGAGAGGGTTACGGCAAAAACTGGACGCACTTCGTGTACAAAATGGACAATCTCTCTCGAAATATCAGGATTTCAAACAAAAACTCATCTGTTACGAAGGCATTTCATTTTTTAACTTATTACAACTCCAGACTTTTTGTGCGTTCAGTATGCACGATTAAAAGCCACGTCATCAACTTTCAACCCTTTCTGACATCATTTGCTATTTTTCATGCATTTACTAATTTTTTTGAGCTAAATGACCCTGAAATTGAAAAGCACTACAAATGAACTTTGAAAAGGTTGAAACTTGGCATGGTGTCATCATTTCACCCACATAGCATGTGCAAAAAGTAGAGAGGGTTAGGGCAAAAACTGGATGCACTTCGTGTACAAAATGGACAATCTCTTTCGAAGTATCAGGGTTTCGGACAAAAACTCATCTATTACAAAGGCATTTCATTTTTTTAAACTTATTACAAATCTAGACTTTTTGTGCGTTCAGTATGCACCATTCAAAGCCACGTCATCAACTTTCAACCTTTTCTGACATCATTTGCTATTTTTCATGCATTTACTATTTTTTTGAGCTAAATGACCCCGAAATTGAAAAGCACTACAAATGAACTCTGAAAAGGTTTAAAGTTGGCATGGTATCGTCATTTCACCCACATAGCATGTGCAAAACAGTTGAGAGGGTTACGGCAAAAACTGGATGCACTTCGTGTACAAAATGGACAATCTCTTTCGAAGTATCAGGGTTTCGGGCGAAAACTCATCTATTACAAAGGCATTTCATTTTTTTTAAACTTATTACAAATCCAGACTTTTTGTGCGTTTAGTATGCACCATTCAAAGCCATGTCATCAACGTTCAACCCTTTCTGACATCATTTGCTATTTTTCATGCATTTACAGATTTTTTTTGAGCTAAATGACCCCGAAATTTAAAAGCACTACAAATGAACTCTGAAAAGGTTTAAAGTTGGCGTGGTATCATCATTTCACCCACATAGCATGTGCAAAAAAGTTGAGAGGGTTACGGCAAAAACTGGATGCACTTCGTGTACAAAATGGACAATCTCTTTCGAAGTATCAGGGTTTCGGACGAAAACTCATCTGTTACAATGGCATTTCATTTTTTTAAATAACCTAAGTATTACCAAATTGAATATAATGATAAAACACACTAATATTATACATAAGAAAAAGGAATCACTGAAAAATCTATTTTAATGTAAAGTTATTCACAAACTAGTGATTCACACAAATTTCAAATAATTCAGATTTAAACTATTCAAATTTGAAAACTACTGGCACTGTCGGTGTACAAAAGTAGGGGCACTCTTTTATACCCCTTTACTTGTGCATGGGCAGTCAGAGCCGCACCTGCGGCCACACTTAGCAGGGCAGAGGAGGGAAGCAGAAGTACAAGGCTACTAGAACAGCGCCAAGACGGAGGCACAAAAGGGCCAAGCAGCGAGATGGGCTTCCCCCGGCAAGAGCCTTGCCGGGGACGGCCTATGCAGCCCCAGCAAGAGCCTTGCCGGGGAAGCTCACCCAACGCCAACATCACAGCCACCCTTGAGCCTGAGGTTTCCGACGCCATTTACAACGTTGGAACCAGGGCTTGGGAAGCGCCTGCATGGTGGCATGCAGATCTTTGTGAAGACAGAAGGCCCGCGAGGCCTAGATGAGAACTAGAAGACAAGACAAACAGGGAGGCTCCTTGCCGAGGATGCCCACGAGGCCCCGGCAAGGCTCCTTGATCAAAGACACCTGCAAGGCCCCAGCAAGACTCTTGCCGAGGGCGCTCACAAGGCCCCCCAAAGACCCTTGCCGGGGATAAATGCAAGACCGCGGCAAGGCCTTTCCGCCTCGACGCCGCCCCAGCTCAGCGGCCGACCTACCAACTAAAGCGAGTTCTCCACGTGGCAGTACGTGGCTCCTAATCCAACTAGTCAAGCACCTGCATGGTGGCATGCAGATCTTCGTGAGGACCCTACCACCACGCCAGCTCAGCAGCCTTCCAGCCTACATGGCGCTGCATGCCTCGTCGGCTTGGACGTGTGTCGATGCCAGGCGAGGCGGCGACAGCTGGCACGGGCTTCCTTGCCATCCCCGATAAAGCAAGAAGGGCACGTCAGAGGCGCATTAAATGTGTTTGTCCTACAGTGCCAGGAGATAGACTCGACCACTGTATAGCTTTCCACCTCCTGTGTGCCACTCTGGCAGCCCCTTCGACTATAAAAGGAGGCCCGTAGCATACTGAGAGGGGATTCGGATCTTTTCGACGACGCACGCACCGTAGCTAGTTCAAGAGCTCAAGAACACTCAAATATACACCAAAGCAGGACTAGGGTATTCGCATCCTCGCGGCCCGAACCTAGATAAATCTCGCTGTGCTAGCTATTAGACCCGCTCTTTGCACAACTCCGATCCCGCCAACCGTAAAAGGGATTCCTGTGATCCAATAGGTGTTGTTTCCACCGACATCTTTGGCGCGCTGGGTAGGGGCGGACGCAGTTGTGAAAATCTGGCCTAGCAGTTTGTTTAGCAGTTCTTCATTGCCATGGCTCCCAAGAAGAATACGATCACGGTGATCGGTACATCCGGAGCCGAACAGCCCGTACCAGTGCGGGTGGGCGACGGGGTGGTCGCGGATGGAAGCCGAGGCACGACCCATGGACACCCACATCGCTCTGGTAGCCAAAGCTTGGTGAGCGGCGTCATTCGTGCAAAAGACAACGAGCCGCAAGCCACCAAGTCCAAAGACGGAGCCGGCCCCCCCGCAGGTGGCGTTGGGCCCTCCAAGGGTGGCGTCGTGCCACCTATGGGCGGCACGGCGACTTCCAAGACGCCTACGCCGGCGCCCACAACACGCCCTTCCTAGGTTATACGCGACGAGCAGCGTCACCGGACTAGTGACCCCGGCGCCGCCGCGGGAAGAGTCCCGTGCACCATTCACGGGACGCACAAGACCAGCATGCACGACGAGGCGCTGGCAAAAATGGCGCGCAGCAGCAAGGCCGTGATAGAGCTCCTTCTAATTTGGTTAGAAGTCGGAGCGCATCATGGTCCACGCAGCTTTCACCGCCACCCACGCCAGCAGAAGCTTTGGCGCGTGCGCAGTTGCTCCTCGACTTCGCTCCTACTGCGGAAAAGCTCGACGAGTGGAGAGCCACCTTCCGGAGCCTCATCAGCATCGCCAACAAAGACGAGCCACGACCCACGGGGCCCTCCGGCCGACGCTCCGTCGAGCCACCGCATGCCAGTGGTGGAAGGACCGGAGGTGTTGCGCCCACGGTGCACTCTCCTCCTGCACGCCAGCTTCCGCGGGTGCCGGTCCGTTGAGATGACGCTTGTGATAACATTTCCATAGCGTCATCCGACCCACGGACCCACCGCGATCAACGCCAAGTTCTCCGAGAGAGAGCCCATCAAGACGCTCGAACCACCATCGAGCGGCGGCGCGGAGCACGCCATCAGTCAGATAGGCGGGCAGGGCCCACTATGGACCACCCAGCACCAGGGGGCTCTAGTGGCCTACCTTACGAGGTTGGTTGCCCAGCCTTTACCCATGAGCTGCGGCAGTTCCAGTGGCCGTGCTTGCCGTTCGTGATGCAAGCTGCTGGAGCTCGCGACGACATGGTGCTCGCCAATTACTTCCCGTTGGCACTTAAACCCAACGTTATGTCATGGTTGACGCACTTGCCGGCGGATTCCATTTCTTCTTGGTCGGATTGTGCCATGAGTTTGTTGGCACCTTTACTGGAGGCCACCAAGCTCATGGCCAGGCAAGCGATTTGCATGTCATCCCCCAGAAACAAGGCGAGAACATGCGCAAGTACATACAGAGATTCAGCCGGGTGCAGTACAACATCCCAGACGTTCATCCCGCTGCTGTCATTAGCGCGTTCCATCAGAATGTGCGGCACTGCAAGATGCGTGAAGAGCTGGCGATGAACAAAGTCAGAGATGTGGCAGAACTCTACGTTCTGGCTGATAGATGTGCTCGAGCTGAAGAGGGAAGGAAGTACCCCGACGAAGACGCCGGCGTGGAAACTGATTCCTCAGATGAAGACGCCGCCATCTCGGCAAAGAAGGGCCGACGCCGCAATAGGAAGCGCAAGGGCAAGGCCGTGCTTGCCGTTGAGGGATCCGACGACGCTGACGCTACCAAAAAGACCAAGGCAGACGACCCCAGCAAGGAAGTTGCCGGGTGCGCCGCCTCTCGGGCCTTGGCGGCCGCCGACAAGCCAGGAGGCTCCGACAAGCAGTACTGCAAGATCCATCACACCAAGGGCCATGACCTCCAGAACTGCCGGCAAGTCGAGCAGCTCGCAGAGAAGCAGAAAGCCGGGACAAGGAGAAGGGCCAGGATGGTGCTGAGGGATCCGGCAAGAAGCGCGGCGGCCAGATTGGCCGCCGCAGCAAGGATAACCAACAAGAAAGGCCCGCTCGGGGCTGCAACAAGAAGCAGGAAGACGATGATCACGAAGAAGACGACGAGTCCAGCGACCATGGGTTCCAAAAAGCTACGGAGACCATGTGCGTCGACGGTGGAGCCTTGCACACCTCTCACCGCCAGCTCAAGCAGTGCGGTCGTGAGATCACAGCAGCGGAACCATCATTTGATGCTCAAAAGCCGCTGAAGTGGTCCAGCACGCCTATCATTTTTTACACCGAGGATCACCCTGATCGCACAACTGCGGTCGGGTGCTTGTCATTGCTGGTTTCACCAACAATACGCAACCTCAAGGTGACGAAAATGCTAGTTGAGGGCGGGGCCGGTTTGAACTTGATCTCGCCTGTTGTGATCAAAAGGCTGCAGATTCCTGATGGAGACCTCGAAGAGACGGGCACGTTTCAAGGGGTCAACCCGGGAAGAAGCCAGCCAAAGGGTAAGGTCATCTTGCCCGTTACATTTGGAGGCGAGCTGAACAATAGGACAGACAGGATTGTTTTCGATGTTGTCAAGATCCCCTTGCCCTACAACGAGATCCTCGGCCGCCCGGCACTAGCCAAGTTCATGGCAGCGTCACATTACGCCTACAACACGCTAAAGATGCCTAGGACGATGACCATCATCACCGTCCCCTCCAACAAGAAGGATGCGCTCATCTGCGCTGACCAACTCTACCGGGAGGCAGTTGCAGCAACTGCCGCCAAGGCACTTGCTCCTGCCACTGAAGCCCCGGGAGGAAATAAGACTGGCAAGACCTCCCGCACCCACTCCGGCAAGCGCGCCTCTTCGGAGTGTTGTGCTCCCGTCGAGGACGTGCTAGAGAGCTCCACCGGCAACAGCAAGAAGTCCAGAGCTGCACCACCAGAAACCAAAAGGGTGTCCGTCAAGGAGGACGGCACGGGTGGAGCTTTCACCATAAGCTCCACCCTCGACAGCAAATAGGAAAGCGCGCTCGTCGCCTTCCTGCGTGCGAATGTCGATGTGTTTGCATGGCAAGCATCCGACATCCCCGGCGTTCCCAGGGAGGTGATTGAGCACCATCTTGCTGTCTGTCGTCATGCGCGGCCCGTCAAGCAGAAGGTCAGGAAGCAAGCTTTGGAACGGCAAGAGCTCATCACAGAGGAGCTCAGGAAGTTGGAAGCGGCAGGCTTGGTGAGAGGAGTACTCCACCCGACGTGGTTGACCAATCCTGTGGTGGTGCGCAAGGCAAATGGGAAGTGGAGGTTGTGTATTGATTACACAGACATCAATAAGGCTTATCCAAAGGACCCTTTCCCGTTGCCGTGCATTGACCAGATTGTAGACTCCACGGCCGGGTGTGACTTGCTATCATTCCTTGACGCTTACTCAGGATACCACCAGATTTTCATGACGATAGAAGATGAAGAGAAGACAACATTTATCACCCCATGCGGTACGTATTGTTTTATACGAATGCCTTTCGGGTTGAAGAGTGCTGGTTAAACATTTGCAAGAGCAATTCAAATTGGTTTTGAGCCTCAGCTACATAGAAATATGGAAGCTTATATGGACGACATAGTGGTCAAAACCATGGACAGGGCAACACTCATACAAGATTTAGAAGAGATGTTTGCAAATTTGCGCAAGATCAACCTCAAGCTGAACCCTGAGAAGTGTGTCTTCAGCGTTCCGTCCGGCAAACTTCTCGGGTTCTTTGTGTCACAGCATGGGATCGAGGCGAATCCAAACAAGATCAAGGCCATTGAGCAGATTGAGGCGCCCGGGCGGATCAAGGATGTGCGTCGGCTTGCTGGCTGCGTTGCCGCCATGAGCAAATTAATCTCCAAGTCTGCTGAGCGCACCCTTCCCTTTTTCAAAATCTTGAAAAAGGCGGGCCCAATGGAATGGACCCCAGAGGCCGAAGCAGCACTGCAGGATTTGAAGAAATACCTCTCCTCTACGCCAATACTGGTTGCGCCTAAACCACAAGAGCCGTTGCTACTGTATCTAGCGGCAACAAATCAAGTGGTCAGTGATGCGCTAGTGGCGCAGAGAGAGGTCAATGTGGAAGTGATAGCAACGGCAGAACTGACCAGTGGCAAGGCAGAGTGCCCGACAGAATCTGACGCCACTGGAGCAGAAGCGACGCAACCAAATGAAGTGGTGCAGAAGAAGAAGATGATGCATCACCCGGTTTACTTTGTCAGCTACCTCCTGCAGGGGGCTAGATCAAGGTACTCCGGTGTGCAGAAATTGCTCTTCGGTCTCCTTATGGCCTCGAGGAAGCTGTGTCATTACTTCCAAGCACAGGAAATCTCCGTCGTCACCCGCCTCCCGTTGCAACGGATATTGCATAACCCAGACGCAACCGGGAGGATTGTGGAATGGGCCTTGGAACTGTCGAGCTTTGGTTTAAAGTTTGAAAGCACTTCGACAATCCAAAGTAGAGTCTTGGCAGAGTTCACTACAGAATGGACTTCAACGCCCGACGAAGAGATCCAGGAGACCACTCTCCCCGGCAAGGAAACAAGTCCCGACTGGATTATGTACTTTCACGGGGCTTCCGCGCTGCAAGGCGCTGGTGCTAGTGTGCTGCTCGTTACACCCACCGGAGAGCACCTCAAGTATGTAGTCCAGAAGCACTTTCCCAGGGAGATGTCAACGAACAACACTGCTGAATACGAGGGCTTGCTTGCCGGTCTCAGGATCGCGGCAGACCACGGAATCAAGAAGCTCATCGTCAGGGGTGATTCACATCTTGTTGTCAAGCAAGTTAACAAGGATTATCAAAGCCCGTTGATGAAGACCTACGTAGATGAAGTGAGGAAGCTGGAGGAGCGCTTTGACGGTATACAAGCGGAGCATGTTCCTCGAGTGGAGAACGGCACGCCGACTACTTGTCGAAATGCACTGCGCTCAAACTGCCTGTGGAACCAAGTACCTTTATGCTTCGATTAATTCAACCATCCGTTGAACCATCGACAGAGCAGAACAAGCGGAGGAAATCAGGCCCTGGCAAGTACTTTCCCGCCGAGCTCCCAGGAGCCGCCGGCAAAGATGTTGCCGAGGACACTGAGCCTGCCATGGGGCAACAGACTCCGGCAGGGCGTCAAGCCCTAGCCGTAGAGACAACTGCTCCCATGGCAGAGGAGAGGCCTTTGGTCCTTGCTGACGAGCCTCAGGCTCCGGCATGGGCACAGCATATCGTTCGATTCCTCCAAACAGGGGAGCTTCCTGAGGAGTAGGAAGAAGCGGAGAAAGTAGCCCGTCGGTCTGCCATGTACCAGTTTGTTGACGACGTCCTGTACAGAAAAAGGCCGAACGGTGTGAAATTGAAGTGCATTCCCCAGGAGGAAGGACTGGAGCTGTTGGCAGAGATACACGGAGGCATATGTGGCTCCCACATAGGGTCGAGGGCCCTTGCCAGCAAGGCATTCCGGCAAGGTTTCTTCTGGCCCACTGTCCTCCAGGATGCAACGGCACTAGTAAGCAAGTGTGAAGCGTGTCAGTTCCATTCAAAGAAGCTTCATCAACCAGCTCAAGCTCTCCAAACAATCCCTCTTTCCTGGCCATTCTCGGTCTGGGGGCTCGACATACTAGGCCCCTTTCCCCGTGCTGTCGGGGGCTTTGAGTACTTGTATGTTGCAATCGACAAGTTCACAAAGTGGCCGGAAGTGGAAGCAGTGAGGAAGGTGACAGCGCAGTCAGCCGTCAAGTTCTTCAAGGGGCTAGTCTGCCGTTTTGGTGTGCCAAACAGGGTCATCACTGACAATGGCACGCAGTTCACAAGCCGCACCTTCATGTTGTACATCCAAGATCTCGTCAGCAAGGTCTGTTTTGCCTCTGTTGCACATCCACGGTGCAATGGCCAAGCAGAGAGGGCAAATGCTGAAGTACTGCGAGGCCTCCGGACAAAGACTTTTGACAAGCTACACAAGTGCGGAAGACGCTAGATTGATGAATTGTCGGCGATTCTATGGTCAATCAGAACGACACCAAATCGAGCCACCGGCCAGACACCCTTCTCCCTCATTTTCGGGGCAGAAGCAGTTCTCCCCACAGAATTCACGTACGGGTCACCCCGAGTACTCGCTTATGATGAGCTTGAGCAAGAGTGATTGCGGCAAGGTGACGCAACGCTCCTCGAGGAAGATCATCTTCGGGCGGCTGTGCGAGCAGCGCGCTAACAGCAAGCCTTGCGCCGCTACGATAGCCGCAAGGTTCATGCCCGAAGCTTTGAGGAAGGCGACCTTGTTCTTCAGCGCGTTCAGTCGGCCAAGAATTCCAACAAGTTGACGCCAAAGTGGGAAGGCCCTTATCGGGTAATACAAGTCACCAGGCCTGGCGCGGTCCGCCAGGAGACCGAAGATGGTATTCCAGTGAGCAACTCCTGGAACATCGAACATCTTCGCAAGTTTTACCCGTAAGGCGCGGTTGCCGGGCCCCCCGGCAGACCACCTTTTTGTGCAAGCCTTGCCGGCAAGGCATGTAACCCTTTGTACAAAGCCAGGCGCAGACCCTGAGCATAAATAAATGAAGAGCTGGCACCCTAAGTTTTAGCATGCATGCTAGGTTGAGTCTCTATCCCTGTTAGGGTTGATAGTGCTTAGCAGCGACTAACCCCTAGCATAGAGGTCGAGTATGCATCTCTCTGTTCCTTTCCGTCCTCTTTGGTTTGCAGGGTGCATGGACATTTCTGCTGAGCTGTTTGAAAGAAAGAGAACAAGCCGACGCTCCGACCCCGGCAAGCCAAGGTTGCCGGGGGCTGCAGGCCCAAGGATCCGACCACGGCAAGCCAAGATTACCGGGGGCTGCAGAATAAGATAAGTCTTTCATCACCCACTCCATACTTCTGTATGAAACTTGAACATACGAGACTTCGCTCACTCATATACCATCTTGCTCCCTCTATCCCGTGTCCAAAAACCTTACTTTGGGCCGGAACTTGGTAGTAGTGCGGTGGGAAGGGAGCGAGCGAAGGGCCTAATCCTACTTTGCCCCTACCTCCGCCAAGGGTGTGAATGTAGTCGAGCTATAGAGCAGGAAGACGGCAAGGTCTGCTACCGGGTTACAATGTTTATGTTAAGATAACAAGTATTCGTTCCTTGGTGTGGGCCTCGCCCACGCACAAAAGAAACCCGACAAACACCCTTTTCCCTATTAATATGTTGTCAACAAGTACATTTCATACGGAATGTAGACATGAGCAAGGGTATTACAAGGTTTAAACGTAACAAGTGCCCAGAGGCTTACAAACTAAAAAGAGATAAGATGCCCGTAATCCCTTTCTTGTCCCTCTCCTCGGGAGGCGGAACGAGATAGCAGGAGGGCAAAAGGAGCGCCTAGGCGAGGTACGAGCAGCAGAAGACACCAAGAGAACATCCCGGTGGCCGTACAGAAGAGGGCTGGTGATGATGGTGCCGGGAGAGGAGCCGAAATATGAGGCAGCGGGCCGACAATACGCGACGAAGGCATCGGTGCATGCGTACTCCGACTTGACGGCCCGCCACCCGGCTTCTTCGTCTTCTTCGGCCTTCCAACGCCAGCCACCCAGGGAGACGACCCCGAGAAGTTCAAGGAGTTGGCCCCGCCCCCGGCAAGCCGCCTTGCCAGAGGAAAGGCCAGGTGCAGATGATGGTGCTGCCACCGTCGCCCGAGGACGGCGCATCTGACGCCTAGTCGGACCCGTCCCCGTCGTCCTCCCCGCCGGTGTCCTCCTCGTCACTACCGCTCGAGGAGGAGCTTTCATCGTCAGTTGAGCTCTCCGCGCAACACCCTAACCTGGTTCCCGAGCGCCCGAAGACCTTGACGGAAAGCAGATCGCTGTCCACCAATTTGAAGTGGAGAACGTGCCCCTTCATCAAGCAGTGGGCGCGTGTGAAGGTCTTCCAGCCCCGACGAAGGAACATCACATGAGGGTAGGGAACCCTGTGTTCACCCACATGTCGCCATTGCAACACCCCTCCATGTGAAGCCTTATACTCGGCCGTTGGTTGATCTCCAGCACCCTCGCGAACCCTTCGGGAAGACGAAGGCGGCTGCGCAGTCGCTCATGCAGCTGCAGGAGGAACTCCAGCGTCATGTCCCCAACGTGGCCGCTCGACGAAGAAGGAGGAGATGGTGGGGGAGATGGCGACGGAGACGGTGACGACGCGGGTGTCCCGCTTCCACGCCCGCCTCTGCCTCGACTGCCTCGCCGACCGCGGCCACGGCCGACACCTCTGCCTCGAGCGTGGCCTTCACCTTGGGCATCCGGCTCTTCCTTGACCACCACCGCTCTCTGGCGGGAAGAAGACCTGGTCGGCTCCGCAGGAGCACGGCCACGTCCACGCCCCCTCGCCATGACGAAGGAAGGAAAGGGATCAGATTGAAATGAGGTGGATGCAGGAGGACGCCGTCCCTCCCCTTTTTATAGGGGGACGAGGCCGAATGGGCCAGAGCACGGCCGCTCCAATCAACCAATCTGACCGCCAGAAGCGCAAAGACATAGGATCGACCCGCTGCCCCAATCAGCGGCGCCCGGTCCTCCGCCCCGGCATTAAACCCATGCCTTCTGTGTCCGCCGCCTGCCCTCCTCGACGCATGGAGGACACGTGGCCGGCGGGCGAGCCAGGACTCGGAGGGCAAGTGGAACGGCCGTTTTCTCGACACATGATCATGGGGCGCAGGTGCCATAATGGCCACGACCCGAGCCCACTTAGTAAAATGAGCCGTGCCCCTACAGTTTCCCCTTTTTTATGGGGAAGGCATGGGCCGCCTCTTTACCATTTACCACGATGTGACACATGCCTGCTGCAACCGCCCCACGCATGACCCCCACGTCATGCATTCAACGCAGGTCATAGGGAAGCACAACCGTTCTAGGCCTAGCCCAACAACGTGTTACGCTTATGTGTGGCCCAGCCCGGGGGCTCCTGTCGGTGTACAAAAGTAGGGGCACTCTTTTATACCGCTTTACTTGTGCACGGGCAGTCAGAGCGGCACCTGCGGCCACACTTGGCAGGGCAGAGGAGGCACAAAAGGGCCAAGCAGCGAGATGGGCTTGCCCCGGCAAGACCCTTGCCGGGGACGGCCTACGCAGCCCCGGCAAGAGCCTTGCCGGGACAGCTCACCCAACGCCAATATCACAGCCACCCTTGAGCCGGAGGTTCCCGACGCCATTTACAATGTTGGAACCAGGGCTCGGGAAGCGCCTGCATGGTGGCATGCAGATCTTTGTGAAGACAGAAGGCCCGCGAGGCCTAGATGAGAACTAGAAGACAAGACAAATAGCGAGGCTCCTTGCCGAGGATGCCCACGAGGCCCCGGCAAGGCTCCTTGATCAAAGACACCCGCAAGGCCCCGGAAGGACTCTTGCCGAGGGCGCTCACAAGGTCCCCGCAAGACCCTTGCCGGGGATAAACGCAAGACCGCGGCAAGGCCTTGCCGCCCCGACGCCGCCCCAGCTCAGCGGCCGAGCTACCAACTAAAGCGAGTTATCCACGTGGCTCCTAATCCTACTAGTCAAGCACCTGTGTGGTGGCATGCAGATCTTCGTGAAGACCCTACCACCACGCCAGCTCAGCAGCCTGCCAGCCTACATGGCGCTGCATGCCTCGTCGGCCTGGACGCGTGTCGATGCCAGGCAAGGCGGCGACCGCTGGGACGGGCTTCCTTGCCATCCCCGGTAAAGCAAGAACGGCACGTCGGCAGTGCATTAAATGTGTTTGTCCTACAGTGCCAGGAGATAGACTCGACCACTGTATAGCTTTCCACCTCCTGTGTGCCACTGTGGCAGCCCCTTCGACTATAAAAGGAGGCTCGCAGCATACTGAGATGGGATTCGGATCTTTTGGACGACGCACGTACCGTAGCTAGTTCAAGAGCTCAAGAACACTCAAATATACACCAAAGCAGGACTAGGGTATTACGCATCCTCGCGAGCCGAACCTGGATAAATCTCGCTGTGCTAGCTATTAGACCCGCTCTTTGCACAACTCCACGCCCGCCAACCGTAGAAGGGATTCCTGTGATCCCATAGGTGCCGTTTCCACCGACAGGCACTAACAGAAAGTTCCTAATTTTTTGTACCTAAAGCAAAAATATTCACAAAGAAACTCTAAATACAGCAAAGAACAACTCACAAATAAATAAAATAAAATAAATAAAGCAAAAAATAAAAAAAATAAAAAAAAGCCCTGAAAACTACTGGCACTAACAGAAAGTTTGTAATTTTTTGTACCTAAAGAAAAAATATTCACGAAGAAACTCTAAATACAGCAAAAAACAACTAACTAATAAATAAAAGAAAATAAATAAAGCAGAAAAGAAAAAAAGCCCGCCTACTGGGCCACAGCGGCCTACATACAACTAGAAACCCAACCTGTAGTTGGGCCAGGATGCAGTCCCGCAAGGCCCAGTAGGCCCATAGGGCACCGCATCAGTTTAGGAGGAGCTCGAAGGAGAAGCCACGGCTGGGTTTATAAACCAGTGCGGCTGTCCTTCGCTCGATGAGGTGGGACCGAACTTTGTGCACCGCAGGGTGGCAGCGCACCACCTTTAGTACCGGTTCGTGGCTCCAACCGGTACTAAAGGGGGGGTCTTTAGTACCGGTTGCTGCCACGAGCCGGTACTACAGGGGGTGCACTTCCCACCGCTTGGCCTGGCCAAAACAGGCCTTTAGTACCGGTTGGAGCCACCAACCGGTACTAAAGGTCCATCCTATATAAACAACACTTCCATTTTTTGCAGTTTCATCTCCCACTTCCTCTCCTCTGCTTCAACATCGCCACAGCACCGTACGCAGCCCCCGTCGCGCGCCGTCGCCGTCCCCGTCGCCGGCCCCGCCCCCGTCCCCATCGCCGCCCCGGCCCGTCCACGTCGCCGTCTCGCCGCCGCCCCGTACGCC
>NC_057811.1:35969579-35989769 GCF_018294505.1 Triticum aestivum | reverse complement strand
CAATACACACACACACACACATACACGTACACGCACACACACACACACACACACACATTTTTCTTACTTATTTTCTGTTTTCTGTTTTTTTATAGTTTTAGTTATAGAAATGTTATATGAATTAGATTAATGTCAAAGTTTTAGCTATCTAGATGAATTAGATTAATGTCAAATTATTAATTAGATGATCGAATTAGATATATTAATGTCAAATGTTAGATGAATTAGATAGAAATGTTAGATTAATGTCAAATGTTAGATGAATTAGATGAATTAGCTAGATAGAAATGTTAGATGAATTATTTTTTATACTTTTAATTATAGATGAATTAAATATATTAATGTTAGATGAATTAGTTTTTTATATTTTTGTCAAATGTTAGATGAATTAGCTAGATATATTAATGTTAGATGAATTAATTTTCTATACATTTGCATATAGAATTTGCATATAGAACTTGTATATAATAAATCACAATCCAATCATTTAAAAAATGTTACATTTGCATATAGAATTTGTCCTCGACATGAACGATGCCCGGCCCGCATCCTCGCCGTCGACCCGTTCGCGATGACGTCCTGCTTCAGAGGAGCCATGTCCGGGACTGGGCTCCGCCGGGTTGGCACTAGGAGGTGCTACCTTCAAGGGCCAGCCGCTTGGTGAGGAACCCGGTCCCGGGTCCCGTCGTCGACCCAGAGGTCCTTTGGTGGCGTTCGCGTGGGCCACTTTCGGTGCGGAGGGAGCCGGCCCTGCCAGAGGTGGGACGTCGCCGTGTCAGGGAGGAGGACGAGCACGTCCGTCGCTACATGGCTGCTATGGACGTCAGGTTCTCCAATACCTGGCAGGTTCTTCGGGGATCTCACCCGAGCTATGATCCTGTGATGGTTCCTTCTCTTTGGGTGTCCACCACCCGCGCCTCAGGAGTGAACTAGATTATTCGATAGTATTCAATCTATATTAGCTAGCTAGTGATGTATTCTATAATATTCGATACGATGTATTTGAGATTATATATATTATTTGATAATATTCGAGACGATGTATTCGAGATTATATTTGATGATGCATATTATCTACTATGATTCAGTTTTATCTTTCGAGATGCATATATATTATCTACTATTATTCGAGATGCATATCAATTATCTACTATTATTCGAGATGCGTACTAAATTGTTTTATATTTCTTCTGGATTAGTTAAATAAAACCTATGGCGGACAATACCGGCGGAGAAGGAGAAGAGGCCCTGTTCAAGATCATACGCTCCCCTCGCCGGGCAGATGATCAGAATGAAGAAGATGACGGCTCCCAATATCTGAACAATATCGAGGAGGGTGATATGATATTCGATCAAGACGACCGAATTCATGAAGTCCAGAACTATGATGATCTTGAAATAGCAAATACCGGCAAGGTATATTTATAGAAGCAGGCATCTGGTGATCATCACGTGTTTTAAATGATTTTGTGTGTATATATATATATATATATATATATATATATATATATATATTAACGAATCGATCTTTCTTCTTTCAGCCCTCCGGATCAAGCAAATCGTGTGCAGGCGGCAGGACAGTGCGAGGTCCGGCCAAAAAGTTGAAGGATGGCCTAAAGTACAACATCAATGCCATCAAACCTAATGGCGAACCAAGCGAGTCTAAGAAGAATGGGGGCAAGTTCGTTCGTCAGTGCGGAGTTCTTGTGAAGGACCAAATCCCGATCTCCATTCAAGAATGGAAAAAGCCAGCAAAGGAATGTCCAGACCTTACCTTTGTTGACCAAGGAGCAAAAGATCTTCTTTGGGAATCTCTCATGTCACATTTCACCCTACCAGATCATTTCACAGATGCAGATGTGCAGAAAGTGAAGGACGCTGCTCTTAGGAAGATGGCGGTTGCATTCAACAACCACAAGAAAACTATATGGGCCAAGTACGTCGAAGGAGGAAGAAGACTCCAGAATTCACGGGAACACCGGAGAAGCAAAGAGATCACTGTCCAGCTTTCGTGAAATTCAAGGAATCGGAATTAGCTAAGGAACGGTCAAGAATAAACACGATCAATGCCGCGAAAAAGAAGCATTACCATAAGCTGGGGCTAGGTGGCTACGCGGTGGCCCGACCTAAGTGGGATAGGGCTGAGCAAGAGATGGTGGGTGCATGGGTCAGTCCAGTTACATTGAGCTGGCCCCCCAGGTGCAGGACTTGGTTCTATGCGCATGGGGGGCGTTGGACCCAAAGACAGGCCAGGTTTTGCAAAAGGCAAGTCTTAAAGGAGCCGACCTCAAAATACTTGTTGCAATAGAAGAGGCTTGAACGGGGGTGTTCATGCCCAACAGAGAGAACGACGAGCTTACGCACGCCCTGGGAAATCCTGAACACCCGGGAAGAACACGAGCCAAAGGCATTGTTCCGTGGTATGAGGGGTTTGAGGACTGGAACGCCGACTACAAAAGCCGTGCGAGAAAGAAGATGGAGGACGAGAAGAAGAGGAAGCTGGAGGAGGAGCAGAGGAAGCAGGAAGCAGAACGCCTTTAAAGCCTAGAATCAGCGCACGCGGAGTTGGCACTCCAATTCTAGCGGCAGCAGCAGCAGATCGACTCACTTAATTAGCCAGGAAAGGGGGTCTCTGCAGCGGCAGCAGCTAGCGGATCCAGCATTGGATAGCATCCTCCCATCCATGCCGAGAAGCAGCGTGGGTTTCGCCCCGGGCTATGAGGCACTGCTGGATAGATACCCTCACTGGTAGAAAAAAGGCCTTTAGTCCCGGTTCGCAAAGGCCTTTAGTCCCGGCTGTGCAACCGGGACTAAATATGCGCGACTAAAGACCCCCCCCTTTAGTCGCGCCTCTTACGAACCGCGACTAAAGGCTTTAGTCGCGCCTCTTACGAACCGCGACTAAAGGCTTTAGTCCCGGTTCTTGTGGCTGACCGGGACTAAAGGCCCGTCCTTTAGTCTCGGTTCTCGTGGCTGACCGGGACTAAAGGCCCGTCCTTTAGTCCCGGTTCTCGTGGCTAACCGGGACTAAAGGCCTCCTCCGCAGGTTTAAACCTGGTTTTTTTATGAATTTTTTTAATTTTCAAATTTCTGAATTATTTTAACCTCTAATCACCACCCCTCATCACTGCCACCCCTCATCACTGCTCCATTTATCCTCTAATCTCTAATCACCCCTCATCATTCCAAATCATCTAACTTCCCGGACGGTCACCCATCCTCTCACTACTCCAGCCTGAGCACGCTTAACTTCCGGGTTCTATTCTCCCTCGTTTCCAAGTCTGCACTTGTTGTTTTCCTGACAATAGTAGGATGTCAATTCTATTAACCCTCAGGAATTTAGCTTGAGCATGAAGTGACACATTTCACTGTTTGAGTTTGAAACTATTGTTTTAAAAAACAATAATTATTTAGTAACACTAATATTTCTGGAATAATTAGTGTGACCATTGTTTGACCACTGTTTGACCACAGTTTGACCAGATTTGACCAAAATTTAAAAAAAATGAAATAATTATTTAGTAACACTAATATTCTAGAATAATTAGTTTGACCATTGTTTGACCACAGTTTGACCACAATTTGAATTTTTTTGCCTCTCCAGATCTTAAAAGCCCCGTATCTTTTTTTTTGTTAGGTTTTTGAGGATTCTAAAAATGTTTAACGGGGTTCCCCCGGTTAAATTCGGATGTAACTTTTCGAGTAGATGATTTTTCATATAAAAAACTTTTTCATCCGAGTTCGTATGCAAAAGTTATGCCCATTTTAAGAATTTCCAGAGAGATTTTGCAAATAAAGTCGAAATTCATATTTGTTAATTTTCCCAACAACTAGACCACATATCACATGGGAAACTTATTTTATTTTATTTTTTTGACATTTCCATCATTTTCTTTTGTTTTTTCTAAAACTGAAAAGGCGATCCACGGGGGGGTGGGGGTAGAGTTTGAAAATGAGGCCTCAAATCCCTTTAGTCCCGGTTGGTCTGGCCAACCGCGACTAAAGGTTCGGGTCATTAGTCGCGGTTGGCCAGACCAACCGGGACTAAAGGTCTAACCTTTAGTCCCGGTTGGCCTGGCCAACCACGACTAAAGGCCTTCGGGCCAGCCTGAGGACCTTTCAACCGGGACTAAAGCCCCTCCCGTCCGCCAGCACGCGCTGGCCCAGATAGTTGGTCGCGGGTCTCCTCCCGAACCGCGACTAAAGACCCCTTTGGTCGCGGTTCGATTATTTTGGGGACTAATGGGGGCGTATGGAAGCCTCTTTTTCTACTAGTGCCTGTGGATGACATCATGGATAACACTAATTGTGAGCTACACTTCAAAATGAAGAACATATCCATGAAGGTGGCGGCACTACTACAAAAACGGCTATAGCTAATATGGACATTAATGGCGCACCATGTATGTGGTGCGCCACTACTATATAGCAGTGGCGCACCAGATATGGGTGCTCCATTAGTGGCCATATTACTAATGGCGCACCTGGTGTGGTGCGCCATTACTAGTTTTGTCCTGGCCCCACACCTTTCCCCAAACTTAGCAGTGGCGCACCAGGGGAAAGTGCGCCATTACTAGTTTAACTAGTAATGGCGCACCAGTAAGAAATGCGCCATTGCTATCTACATGTATGGCGCACCCCTACTAGTGCGCCATTGCTATCACCCCTTATCCCCTCCCTCTAGTCACGTTCTCTCCCCTCCCCTTCCTCCTGACACACCCACCCACCTCCCTCGACTTCGATCTAGATCGGGAAGCCCCGGCCGCCCGCCTCTTCCTCTCCCTCCCGACGACGGCGAGCCCCCTTCCCCCTCCCTCACACCAGATCCAGGGCATGGAGCCGTGGTGAGCTCCTTCCCCAACCCTCCTCACCGGATCTAGAGGAGAGCTGGTGACCACGTCCTTCGGCGAGGGTGTTACTCCGGAGTGTGGAGGCCGCCGAGCTGCAGGAGGAGGAGCTCTCCGCCACCCCAAGGCCCCAAATACAGCCGCCACGGCCATAGCCAGGCTTCCAGATCCTCGTCGTCGTTGAGCTGGCCCATGATCGATGAACGGCGGTGGCTCCGGCGGCAAGGCCAAGGTGCCGCAGGGCGATGGCGCCGGTGGAGGGTGGTTTCTTCTCCACGTCCACGCGCCGGGAGAGGAAGCAGCCTCTCGTTGTTCTGCACCAAGTTCGGCAACAGGGGACGCGCGGCTGTCCTCCTCCTCCTCTGCATCCATGGCGCTCATCCCGAAAGGTACTGCGCCTCTCCCACATTAATCCTGCTTCTGAATCGATCTGCACAGCTGATTTTTGCCTATTGCTCTGTTTGCCTGCAGGGGAGGTACCGCTGGAGCTCTAAGGCGGCCTTAAACACCACCGATCTGGTCGGAGGTTGGGCAGATAAGGCCCTGCGTCTCCTGCTCCTTCCCATGTACGTGTTCATCCCAGTCTCTGACTCTCTGTCCAGACTTAACTACATAGCGGCTACCTAGTATGGATATGATTACGAGCTTGCCGGATTGGATTATGTAGCCTACCTCAATGCTTAATTAGTCTGGCGGTTTGTTGCACGCATACATGCATGCATCATGGTAGAGAATTGAAATCACTAGCTCTAGCTACTTCGTGGTTGAATGGTTTCCATTGCAGTGTACGATCAAATTCTGTACATCTAACATTTGATGAACTAGATGCAGCTTGCTTTTGATTCAGATGATTTATATCTGTGTATGATGCGTTAAAAAATATCTCTATACGAGTCCTGCGCAGGTCATCGTTGGAGGAGAGGATGATGGTGAAGCAGCAGAGGATGATGGTGCCCGGCCATGGCGAGCGAGGAAGCCCCAAGATTGATAGGTGGCTCCCTCCTGTCGTAAGTTCAGATGTCGCACATCCTGTATGTTCTGCAAATCGGAGAGATCCAGAATGCTTTTCTCATGTATTTTTGTTATCTCAGGTATGGATTTGGGGCGTATTTCAAGCAGGTAATAACCTACTCTGATGCTTTCGCTCTAAGAGAAAAGTGTGCCACCCCTATCCTCAAGCAGGTAATAATTAATCATTTATGAGCTGATGGACAACAATTACTCTATTCTTCCACCACTGCATCACTCGATCAAATGTCATTATGTATCAATTATGTGAATATGTGAAAAAAATCGTCTATGCTCTGCTTTCTTATTTGGAGGAAAACCAGGCAGTGTAGTTATTTTTTATAGTTTATACACATACTGCACTGTTAATTAAAGGTTGTAACCTCACTGTCACGCTAATGGACGCAAAAAAGAAGAGTGGTAGTACTATCAATGGTTCAGTCAGCGCCTCAACAGCGCCTGCACTACTTCTGATATTGTTTTTCGGTAGCTTTTTTCTGCACCTTTTTCTTTCAGTTCTTAGTGCTGCTGCCCCATGAACACATTTTTTTAATTTGACTGTACATTCAAATGAAGCCTTTGTTAAGTATACACTTCAAAATTTAGTTAACAGTAGCCTAACTGAATTTTCTGTTTCTGAATTTATAAACTCACTTTATATTCAGTTTATAAATTAACAGTAGCTTCAAAATTAAGTATCATTCGTATGGATCAACTGTTATTTTATTTTGTGGAGGATAAAGTTCAGATCATGAATAATGGCATTACAAGTGAACTTGGCACAATTACACATGTCCTGAACCTCATAGAATCTGACACTAGCAAGTCTTCATTGGCATGCAAGTACTACTTTTACATTGTCATGACAGTAACAATTAATTTGACATGTATCATTGGTACTGCTAAAACATTCGTTCATGTTTCAACAAATTTGATGAAGACCACTTCATATGTAATTTGCATATATGAATTATCTCCTGTTGCGTTCTAAGATGTTAGTTCTTTCAGTTCTAGCCCTCCTATCTTTAATTCCTCGCTGCTGGACTACCTGCAGGACAACGAGTTCATCTGCGGCAGCTATAGCTGTGAGCAGTCCGTCCGCGACGCGCTCCGCAGCGTCTTCGCCGGGCACAACGAGATCCTCGATGTCTGGAAGTAAGTCGCCGGCCATCTGTTTCCTGATGAATTTTCTTTCTAGCTCAATGTGATCGGATCTGACTAGTACGTTTAGATTTGCTCTTGTTTTCTTTTCAAATAGTACTAGTAGTCTATATTCCAGCTGTGCGACTACCTGTAGCCACTTGAACCGATGAGAATTCTTCAAGCCTACCTATAGCCACTTGAACAGATGTCTGTCTCAGATCTGCTCATCTAAAAAATCCAAGTGGAGTAGTATAGTGGTAGTATAGTATAATAATATAATCAAAAGGTAAATGCCCTGATTATTTAGCTCTGTCAGATAAATACTCGTCGAAAGTGGGCTCCTATCAAAATTCATTTCCATTATAATCTTACTCATACAATATTCACACCATGTAATTCTGGAAATATATGCTCATATCTAGTTCTGCATAAAAAATGACAGTATTGACATGTTATAAATAGTTTGTTTGTCTTTCTGTTTATTTTGTTACATTTTGCAGGGATAAAGTGAAGAAAAAGAAGAAAAGATTACTAGAAGATTAGTTTTAGGATTTTCTTTTATTTCCTTGCAATTTTCCTTTTATTGGATACTTGTAAAGACATTGTAATATTCTTACTATAATAAAAATTATGATTCTATTTCATTTTTTTAATTATTTTTCCTTATAGGTTGTTTTCTGTAAATTTGGATTTTTTTTGTTTGTTTTCCAAATACATTACTAGTGGCGCATTTAAGCCCTTATTAGTGGCGCACCTTCCTTTATTACTAGTGGCGCACCTATAAGGCTATTAGTGGCGCATCTGGAGGGAATACCAGCGGAGCACCTAAGGGTTAGTAGTGGCGCACCATGTGGTGCGCCACTGGTATTTGGATTACCAGTGGCGCATCAAAGGTGCGCCATTACTAACAATTACTAGTGGCGTGTTAATAGTGGCGCACCTATAGTGCTCCATTAATAGCAAAAACTGGTGCGCCACTAACAACCTTTTTTCTAGTAGTGCGGACGCCGTTGCTTATACAAATCCCCCTGACGCAACCTTCCATTGCAACCCGATTCCAGCTGGCTATGCTCGTGTCGTGGTTGATGAAGTGGTGGCACAATATTCGGGGCTAGAGCTTGACATTCCTGGAGGTGACGACGAACACACACTGGGAGAGGCCATACATCGTATCATTCTATGGAGAAAGGATTGCATCATCTTTCCAAGGCCACGGGCACCGCGTCAGCCGGCTCCTCCTCCAAGTCCAGCACCGCGTCACTAGACTCCCGCTCCTCCAAGTCTGCCACCGCGTCAGCACACTCCTGCTCCTCCAAGTCCGGCACCGCGTCAGGCCAGTCCTCCTCCTCCAAGTCCGGCACCGCGTCAGGCCACTCATCCTTCTCCAAGTCCGGCAACGCGTCAGCCCAGTCCTCCTCCTCCAAATCAGGCACCGCGTCAGCCGTCTCCGCCGCCTCAGCGGGCTCCGCCGCCTAAGCAACAGTGGAAGAGAGCCGCCGCAGCTATGGCGGCTAGCGGTACAAGTACAGGAGGCAAGAGATACCAATTTGGTCCAAGCCTCATGCCTCTTCCGAAGAGGCCTTACGACATGACGGACGAGGAAAATGAAGCCGAACGCAGGGCCCAATTGGACGCCCATTTTGGACCGAAACCGCCACCGCCGCCAAAGGAGAAAGTGCCTGAGCGTGTCATTGACCACTTTATTTGTATGGCTAAAGCACCAGCTCCCAAGCCTGTTGACTCAGACTATGAGCGCCAAATCAGGAAGGCATATCAAGCACAACAAAAGAAGGAGTCGAGCTCGAGCTCGAGCCAAGCAGCTGCCAAAAAAGTGGGAAAACTGTTCCCCGGCTGGGAGAACAGGCGGTGCAATCGATCCCCCCGCTCATTGTACCAACACACATGAGTACCGGCGCGGCCGATCATCTGGTAATAACCGACGATCATAGAAGGCAGGCTGCAGGGATCGGATGCACTATAGAACAACTCCTAGGGTTCAAGCCCATGGAAACTTATACAGAGCAAGAACTAAAACGGAAATATACCCGCGGCGAACCTTTGGTCAAGCCTGAGGAGGTCAAGAAGCTCTCAACGAGAATGTATGAATTGCATGAATGGTACATGAAAATTGCCAAGACTACCAATCGAGAGTCCCTCATGGTGAATGTCAAGGCAGAGCATTACTTCAATGAGAATGCTCTGTATGTTGAGTTTACAGAACTGTTTCAGTTATTCAATCAAGACGCACTCGACAAAATCTATCATCAGTTGCTATTGTCTGTAAGTGATTTCTTTCTGTAATTTAAGTCTCAAGCTAGCTGTAGTGCTCGTTGATCGTTACCCGTAATTGTCCTAATTATATTCTTATCTATGGTATTATGCAGGATGAAGATCTATGAAATGAAAAAAGCTGGACGCTATGGCATTAGGTTCATTGACCCAAATACCATTAATCAAGAGACATGGTCGCGTCCATGGGATCGAGCAGACATAGAGAAAAGCTTGCTAGAGTTCTTGAAGCGCCTAAATACCAATCGAGATATAATACTTCCTTACAACATCGGGTGAGTCACACTGTCTTGTACTATAAATTCTGTTTTTGCTTACTAGCTAGATGTTAATAAGTGTATAGGGTTTAGGGTAGTTGATGAGTGTTATGCACATGCCCACTTAATTTATACATGCAAACGTGTGCGCATGCAGTTTCCACTGGATCTTGTTAATCATTCAAGTTGAAGAAGGAAAAGTTAAAGTATTGGACTCACTACTTAAACTAGTTACTGAGTACGAAATCATGAAGGGGATAGTCAACAGGTAATTTCAATCATTATTGAACTATATGTCGGCCTCTTTAGTTCGTCATTTCCTGATATAAATTAATTAATAACTCCTTTATTCATTTTCTTTGCCGGCGGGCAGGGCTTGGGAAAAGTTCATCAAATAAGTTCCAGGCCAATGGAAACAAAAGCTGTATTGGTATCGACCCAAGGTAATTAATTAAGTAGTACTAGCTAGCTACCATCTCTTTAATTCTAGTTTTAATACCATTAATTATCATGATTGATTAATTATTATCTAATTGAATTCTATTCTCGTAAAGGACATGAAGCTGGCGTCGGGGACTGATTTATGTGCATACTACATTTGCGAGAACATTCGCATGATGGCGTACGAAAGGAGCATATCTGATAGACAGCTATGGGTAGGTTTGCCACAACACTATTCATAATTTTTCCATCATTATCGATATCTAATCACACAACTAATACATGCATATTGATCTCCTTCTTAAAAGTTCAATGAGGTGCAAGATAAGCTCCTTCCAACGGATCGCGTACGAGCAATTCAAGAGGAAATAGCGGGATTTTTGCTCGATCAGGTCATAGATCCCAGAGGAGAATACCATTACCCGCTACCGCAGTAATGCCTCCATGTAGGAGAAATTTTATATACCAAATTGTATATATACATGTGTATGTGTGAATGATGGTGCGAGACATTCGATGATATATATGCATAACGTGTACAATATGCAGTATCGTAAAATACAGCAAATGAAAAAGAATTAAGAAAACACAAAATTAAAGGAAAAATAAATCATAAACCCAAACCCCCCTAAACCTTTTAGTACCGGTTGGTGTTACCAGCCAGTACTAAAGGTCTCCCAGCCCCCGGCGCGGGCTTGTGCCATGTGGTGGCCCTTTAGTGACGTTTCGTGTTGAACCGGGACTAAAGGGGGGACCTTTAGTCCCCACCCCTTAGTGCCGGTTCCAGAACCGGCACTAAAGGGCCTCACGAACCGGTGCTAAATCCCCGTTTTCTACTAGTGCGCCTAACCTTGGAGCTATTGACCACGAGATCTAGCCCTTTGACTTTCGCCGTACGGGCTTTGACCAGTGGACCTTGTTGGAAATATGCCCTAGAGGCAATAATAAATGGTTATTATTATATTTCTTTGTTCATGATAATTGTCTATTGTTCATGTTTAATTGTGTTATCCGGAAATTGTAATACATGTGTGAATACATAGACCACAACGTGTCCCTAGTAAGCCTCTAGTTGACTAGCTCGTTGATCAACAGATAGTCATGGTTTCCTGACTATGGACATTGGATGTCATTGATAACGGGATCACATCATTAGGAGAATGATGTGATGGACAAGACCCAATCCTAAGCATAGCTCAAAGATCGTGTAGTTCGTTTGCTAGAGCTTTTCCAATGTCAAGTATCTTTTCCTTAGACCATGAGATCATGTAACTCCCGGATATCGTAGGAGTGCTTTGGGTGTGCCAAACGTCACAACGTAACTGGGTGACTATAAAGGTGCACTACGGGTATCTCTGAAAGTGTCTGTTGGGTTGACACGGATCGAGGCTGGGATTTGTCATTCCGTGTGACGGAGAGGTATCTCTGGGCCCACTCGGTAATGCATCATCATAATGAGCTCAATGTGACTAAGGAGTTACACACGGGATCATGCATTACGGTACGAGTAAAGAGACTTGCTGGTAACGAGATTGAACAAGGTATTGGGATACCGACGATCGAATCTCGGGCAAGTAACATACCGATTGACAAAGGGAATTGTATACGGGATTGATTGAATCCTCGACATTGTGGTTCATCCGATGAGATCATCGTCGAACATGTGGGAGCCAACATGGGTATCCAGATCCCGCTGTTGGTTATTGACCGGAGAGGCGTCTCGGTCATGTATGCATGTCTCCCGAACCCGTAGGGTCTACACACTTAAGGTTTGGTGACGCTAGGGTTGTAGAGATATGAGTATGCGGAAACCCGAAAGTTGTTCGGAGTCCCGGATGAGATCCCGGACGTCACGAGGAGTTCCGGAATGGTCCGGAGGTGAAGAATTATATATAGGAAGTCCAGTTTCGGCCACCGGGAAAGTTTTGGGGGTTATCGGTATTGTACCGGGACCACCGGAAGGGTCCCGGGGGTCCACCGGGTGGAACCACCTATCCCGGTGGGCCCCATGGGCTGAAGTGGGAAAGGAACCAGCCCTTAGTGGGCTGGGGCGCCCCCCTTGGGCCTCCCCCTGCGCCTAGGGTTGGAAACCCTAGGGGTGGGGGGCGCCCCACTTGGCTTGGGGGGGAAGCCACCCCCCCTTTCCACTTGGCCGCCCCCCCTGTAGATGGGATCCAGGGCAGGCGCCCCCCCCCTCCCAGGGGGCCTATATATAGTGGGGGGGAGGGAGGGCAGCAACACACCAGCCCCTGGCGCCTCCCTCTCCCCCTGCAACACCTCTCCCTCCCGCTTGTGCTTGGCGAAGCCCTGCCGGGATCCCGCTACATCCACCACCACGCCGTCGTGCTGCTGGATCTCCATCAACCTCTCCTTCCCCTTGCTGGATCAAGAAGGAGGAGACGTCGCTCCTCCGTACGTGTGTTGAACGCGGAGGTGCCGTCCGTTCGGCACTCGGTCATCGGTGATTTGGATCACGACGAGTACGACTCCATCAACCCCGTTCATTAGAACGCTTCCGCTCGCGATCTACAAGGGTATGTAGATGCACTCCTTTCCCCTCGTTGCTAGTATACTCCATAGATGGATCTTGGTGATGCGTAGGAAATTTTAAAATTCTGCTACGATCCCCTAAAGTGGCATCATGAGCCAGGCCTATGCGTAGTTACTATGCACGAGTAGAACACAAAGCAGTTGTGGGCGTAGATGTTGCCAATTCTTCTTGCCGCTACTAGTCTTATCTTGTTTCGGCGGTATTGTGGGATGAAGCGGCCCGGACCGACCTTACACGTACGCTTACGTGAGACAGGTTCCACCGACTGACATGCACGAGATGCATAAGGTGGCTAGCGGGTGTCTGTCTCTCCCACTTTAGTCGGAACGGATTCGATGAAAAGGGTCCTTATGAAGGGTAAATAGAAATTGGCATATCACGTTGTGGTTTTACGTAGGTAAGAAACGTTCTTGCTAGAAACCTATACAAGCCACGTAAAAACTTGCAACAACAATTAGAGGACGTCTAACTTGTTTTTGCAGCATGTGCCTTGTGATGTGATATGGCCAGAAGATGTGATGAATGATATATGTGATGTATGATATTGATCATATTCTTGTAATAGGAATCACGACTTGCATGTCGATGAGTATGACAACCGGCAGGAGCCATAGGAGTTGTCTTTATTTTTGTATGACCTGCGTGTCATTGAATAACGCCATGTAAATTACTTTACTTTATTGCTAAACGCGTTAGCCATAGAAGTAGAAGTAATCGTTGGCGTGACAACTTCATGAAGACACAATGATGGAGATCATGATGATGGAGATCATGGTGTCATGCCGGTGACGAAGATGATCATGGCGCCCCGAAGATGGAGATCAAAGGAGCAAAATGATATTGGCCATATCATGTCACTATTTGATTGCATGTGATGTTTATCATGTTTTGCATCTTATTTGCTTAGAACGACGGTAGTAAGTAAGATGATCCCTTATAATAATTTCAAGAAAGTGTTCCCCCTAACTGTGCACCGTTGCGAAGGTTCGTTGTTTCGAAGCACCACGTGATGATCGGGTGTGATAGATTCTAACGTTCGCATACAACGGGTGTTGACGAGCCTAGCATGTACAGACATGGCCTCGGAACACACGCAATACACTTAGGTTGACTTGACGAGCCTAGCATGTACAGACATGGCCTCGGAACACGGAGGACCAAAAGGTCGAGCATGAGTCGTATAGAAGATACGATCAACATGGAGATGTTCACCGATCTTGACTAGTCCGTCTCACGTGATGATCGGACACGGCCTAGTTAACTCGGATCATGTTTCACTTAGATGACTAGAGGGATGTCTATCTGAGTGGGAGTTCATTGAATAATTTGATTAGATGAACTTAATTATCATGAACTTAGTCTAAAATCTTTACAATATGTCTTGTAGATCAAATGGCCCACGTTGACCTCAACTTCAACGCGTTCCTAGAGAAAACCAAGCTGAAAGATGATGGCAGTAACTGTACGGACTGGGTCCGGAACCTGAGGATCATCCTCATAGCTGCCAAGAAAGATTATGCCCTAGAAGCACCGCTAGGTGAAGCACCAATCCCAGAGAACCAAGACGTTATGAACGCTTGGCAACCACGTGCTGATGATTACTCCCTCGTTCAGTGCGGCATGCTTTACAGCTTAGAACCGGGTCTCCAAAAGCGTTTTGAGAAACATGGAGCATATGAGATGTTCGAAGAGCTGAAAATGGTTTTCCAAGCTCATGCCCGGGTCGAGAGATATGAAGTCTCCGACAAGTTCTTCAGCTGTAAAATGGAGGAAAATAGTTCTGTTAGTGAGCACATACTCAGAATGTCTGGGTTACACAACCGCTTGTCTCAGCTGGGAGTTAATATCCCGGATGACGCGGTCATTGACAGAATCCTCCAGTCGCTTCCACCAAGCTACAAGAGCTTTGTGATGAACTTCAATATGCAGGGGATGGAAAAGACCATTCCTGAGGTATATTCAATGTTGAAATCAGCGGAGGTGGAGATCAAAAAGGAACATCAAGTGTTGATGGTGAACAAAACCACTAAGTTCAAGAAGGGCAAGGGTAAGAAGAACTTCAAGAAGGACGGCAAGGGAGTTGCTGTGCCCGGTAAGCCAGTTGCCGGGAAGAAGCCAAGGAATGGACCCAAGCCTGAGACTGAGTGCTTTTATTGCAAGGGAAGTGGTCGCTGGAAGCGGAACTGCCCCAAATACTTAGCGGACAAGAAGGCCGGCAACACCAAAGGTATATGTGATATACATGTAATTGATGTGTACCTTACCAGTACTCGTAGTAGCTCCTGGGTATTTGATACCGGTGCGGTTGCTCATATTTGTAACTCAAAACAGGAGCTGCGGAATAAGCGGAGACTGGCGAAGGACGAGGTGACGATGCGCGTCGGGAATGGTTCCAAGGTCGATGTGATCGCCGTCGGCACGCTGCCTCTGCATTTACCTACGGGATTAGTTTTAAACCTCAATAATTGTTATTTAGTGCCAGCTTTGAGCATGAACATTGTATCTGGATCTCGTTTAATTCGAGATGGCTACTCATTTAAATCCGAGAATAATGGTTGTTCTATTTATATGAGAGATATGTTTTATGGTCATGCCCCGCTGGTCAATGGTTTATTCCTGATGAATCTCGAACGTGATGTTACACATATTCATAGTGTGAATACCAAAAGATGTAAAGTTGATAACGATAGTCCCACATACTTGTGGCACTGCCGCCTTGGTTACATTGGTGTCAAGCGCATGAAGAAGCTCCATGCAGATGGACTTTTGGAGTCTCTTGATTACGAATCATTTGACACGTGCGAACCGTGCCTCATGGGTAAGATGACCAAGACTCCGTTCTCCGGAACAATGGAGCGAGCAACCAACTTATTGGAAATCATACATACCGATGTGTGCGGTCCAATGAGTGTTGAGGCTCGCGGAGGATATCGTTATGTTCTCACTCTCACTGATGACTTAAGTAGATATGGGTATGTCTACCTAATGAAACACAAGTCTGAAACCTTTGAAAAGTTCAAGGAATTTCAGAGTGAGGTTGAGAATCAACGTGACAGAAAAATAAAGTTCCTACGATCAGATCGTGGAGGAGAATATTTAAGTCACGAATTTGGCACACACTTAAGGAAATGTGGAATAGTTTCACAACTCACGCCGCCTGGAACACCTCAGCGAAATGGTGTGTCCGAACGTCGTAATCGCACTCTATTGGATATGGTGCGATCTATGATGTCTCTTACCGATCTACCGCTCTCATTTTGGGGCTATGCTTTAGAGACTGCCGCATTCACTTTAAATAGGGCTCCGTCGAAATCCGTTGAGACGACACCGTATGAATTATGGTTTGGGAAGAAACCTAAGCTATCGTTTCTAAAAGTTTGGGGATGCGATGCTTATGTCAAGAAACTTCAACCTGAAAAGCTCGAACCCAAGTCGGAGAAATGCGTCTTCATAGGATACCCTAAGGAAACTATTGGGTATACCTTCTACCTCAGATCCGAAGGCAAGATCTTCGTTGCCAAGAACGGGTCCTTTCTGGAGAAAGAGTTTCTCTCGAAGGAAGTAAGTGGGAGGAAAGTGGAACTTGATGAGGTGATAGTCACCCCTTCCGAACCGGAAAGTAGCGCAGCGCGGGAAGATATTCCTGTGGTGCCTACACCGACTGGGGAGGAAGTTAATGATGATGATCATGAAGCTTCGGATCAAGTTACTGCTGAACTTCGAAGGTCCACAAGGACACGTTCCGCACCAGAGTGGTATGGGAACCCTGTCCTGGAAATCATGTTGTTAGACAACGGTGAACCTTCGAACTATGAAGAAGCGATGGCGGGCCCGGATTCTGACAAATGGCTAGAAGCCATGAAATCCGAGATAGGATCCATGTACGAAAACGAAGTATGGACTTTGACTGACTTGCCCGATGATCGGCGAGCCATAGAAAATAAATGGATCTTTAAGAAGAAGACAGACGCGGATGGTAATGTGACCATCTATAAGGCTCGACTGGTCGCTAAGGGTTATCGACAAGTTCAAGGGGTTGACTACGATGAGACTTTCTCACCCGTAGCGAAGCTGAAGTCTGTTCGAATCATGTTAGCAATTGCTGCATTCTATGATTATGAGATATGGCAAATGGACGTCAAAACGGCATTCCTTAATGGCTTCTTTAAGGAAGAATTGTATATGATGCAGCTGGAAGGTTTTGTCGATCCTAAGAATGCTAACAAAGTATGCAAGCTCCAGCGCTCAATCTATGGGCTGGTGCAAGCATCTCGGAGTTGGAACATTCGCTTTGATGAGATGATCAAAGCGTTTGGGTTTACACAGACTTATGGAGAAGCCTGTGTTTACAATAAAGTGAGTGGGAGCTCTGTAGCATTTCTCATATTATATGTGGATGACATACTATTGATGGGAAATGATATAGAATTCTTGGAAAGTATAAAGGCCTATTTGAATAAGTGTTTTTCAATGAAGGACCTTGGAGAAGCTGCTTATATATTAGGCATCAAGATCTATAGAGATAGATCAAGACGCCTCATTGGTCTTTCACAGAGTACGTACCTTGACAAGATATTGAAGAAGTTCAATATGGATCAGTCCAAGAAGGGGTTCCTGCCTGTATTGCAAGGTGTGCAATTGAGCACGGCTCAATGCCCGACCACGGCAGAAGATAGAGAAAAGATGAGTGTCATCCCCTATGCCTCGGCCATAGGGTCTATTATGTATGCCATGCTGTGTACCAGACCTGATGTAAACCTTGCCATAAGTTTGGTAGGAAGGTACCAAAGTAATCCCGGCATGGAACACTAGACAGCGGTCAAGAATATCCTGAAGTAGCTGAAGAGGACTAAGGATATGTTTCTCGTTTATGGAGGTGACGAAGAGCTCGTCGTAAAGGGTTACGTCGACGCTAGCTTCGACACAGATCTGGATGACTCAAAGTCACAAACCAGATACGTGTATATTTTGAATGAAGGGGCAGTAAGCTGGTGCAGTTGCAAGCAAAGTGTCGTGGCGGGATCTACATGTGAAGCGGAGTACATGGAGGCCTCAGAGGCAGCACAGGAAGCAGTCTGGATAAAGGAGTACATTACCGACCTAGGGGTGATTCCCAATGCATCGGGCCTGATGACAACACTGGAGCTATTGCCCTTGCCAAGGAGCCCAGGTTTCACAGGAAGACCAGGCATATCAAGCGTCGCTTCAACTCCATTCGTGAAAGTGTTCAAAATGGAGACATAGATATTGGTAAAGTACATACGGACCTGAATGTAGCAGATCCGTTGACTAAACCTCTCCCTAGAGCAAAACATGATCAACACCAGAACGCTATGGGTGTTCGATTCATCACAATGTAACTAGATTATTGACTCTAGTGCAAGCGGGAGACTGTTGGAAATATGCCCTAGAGGCAATAATAAATGGTTATTATTATATTTCTTTGTTCATGATAATTGTCTATTGTTCATGCTATAATTGTGTTATCCGAAAATCATAATACATGTGTGAATACATAGACCACAACGTGTCCCTAGTAAGCCTCTGGTTGACTAGCTCGTTGATCAACAGATAGTCATGGTTTCCTGACTATGGACATTGGATGTCATTGATAACGGGATCACATCATTAGGAGAATGATGTGATGGACAAGACCCAATCCTAAGCATAGCTCAAAGATCGTGTAGTTCGTTTGCTAGAGCTTTTCCAATGTCAAGTATCTTTTCCTTAGACCATGAGATCGTGTAACTCCCGGATATCGTAGGAGTGCTTTGGGTGTGCCAAACGTCACAACGTAACTGGGTGACTATAAAGGTGCACTACGGGTATCTCTGAAAGTGTCTGTTGGGTTGACACGGATCGAGACTGGGATTTGTCACTCCGTGTGACGGAGAGGTATCTCTAGGCCCACTCGGTAATGCATCATCATAATGAGCTCAATGTGACTAAGGAGTTAGACACGGGATCATGCATTACGGTACGAGTAAAGAGACTTGCCGGTAACGAGATTGAACAAGGTATACGGGATTGAACAAGGAGTTAGACACGGGATACCGACGATCGAATCTCGGGCAAGTAACATACCGATTGACAAAGGGAATTGTATACGGGATTGATTGAATCCTCGACATCGTGGTTCATCCGATGAGATCATCGTGGAACATGTGGGAGCCAACATGGGTATCCAGATCCCGCTGTTGGTTATTGACCGGAGAGGCGTCTCGGTCATGTCTGCATGTCTCCCGAACCCGTAGGGTCTACACACTTAAGGTTCGGTGACGCTAGGGTTGTAGAGATATGAGTATGCGGAAACCCGAAAGTTGTTCGGAGTCCCGGATGAGATCCCGGACGTCACGAGGAGTTCCGGAATGGTCTGGAGGTGAAGAATTATATATACACTGGTAGAAAATGAGCCTTTAGTCCCGGTTCGTAAAGGCCTTTAGTCCCGGCTGTGCAACCGGGACTAAATATGCGCGACTAAAGACCCCTCCCTTTAGTCGCGCCTCTTACGAACCGCGACTAAAGGCTTCAGTCCCGGTTCTCGTGGCTAACCGGGACTAAAGGCCCGTCCACGTGGGCGCCAGGGGTCCGTCGGGGCGGAGGACCTTTAGTCCTGGTTCTCGTGGCTAACCGGGACTAAAGGCCTCCTCCGCAGGTTTAGGGTTTTAGCCCCCCTAAACCTGGTTTCTTTGCGAATTTTTTTAATTTTTTTTTATTTTCAAATTTCTGAATTATTTTAACCTCTAATCTCTAATCACCACCCCTCATCACTGCTCAATTTATCCTCTAATCTCTAATCACCCCTCATCATTCCAAATCATCTAACTTCCCGGACGGTCACCCATCCTCTCACTACTCCAGCCTGAGCACGCTTAACTTCCGGGTTCTATTCTCCCTCGTTTCCAAGTCTGCACTTGTTGTTTTCCTGACAATAGTAGGATGTCAATTCTATTAACCCTCGGGAATTTAGCTTGAGCACGAAGTGACACATTTCACTGTTTGAGTTTGAAACTATTGTTTTAAAAAACAATAATTATTTAGTAACACTAATATTTCTGGAATAATTAGTTTGACCATTGTTTGACCACTGTTTGACCACAGTTTGACCAGATTTGACCAAAGTTTTAAAAAAACTGAAATAATTATTTAGTAACACTAATATTCTAGAATAATTAGTTTGACCATTGTTTGACCACAGTTTGACCACAATTTGAAATTTTTTGAATTTTTTTGCCTCTCCAGATCTTAAAAGCCCCGTATCTTTTTTTCTGTTAGGTTTTTGAGGATTTTGAAAATGTTTAACGGGGTTCCCCCGGTTAAATTCGGATGTAACTTTTCGAGTAGATGATTTTTCATATTAAAAACTTTTTCATCCGAGTTCGTATGCAAAAGTTATGCCCATTTTAAGAAATTCCAGAGAGATTTTGCAAATAAAGTCGAAATTCATATTTGTTAATTTTCCCAACAACTAGACCACATATCACATGGGAAACTTATTTTATTTTATTTTTTTGACATTTCCATCATTTTCTTTTGTTTTTTCTAAAACTGAAAAGGCGATCCACCGGGGGGGTAGAGTTTGAAAATGAGGCCTCAAATCCCTTTAGTCGCGGTTGGCCAGACCAACCGGGACTAAAGGTCTAACCTGACCTTT
>NC_057811.1:35967630-35968948 GCF_018294505.1 Triticum aestivum | reverse complement strand
CTAACCTTTAGTCCCGGTTGGTCTGGCCAACCGCGACTAAAGGCCTTCGGGCCAGCCTGAGGACCTTTAGTCCCGGTTGGCCAGGCCAACCGGGACTAAAGCCCCTCCCGTCCGCCAGCTGTCGACCGAGCGCGCTGGGCCCAGATAGTTGGTCGCGGGTCTCCTCCCGAACCGCGACTAAAGACCCCTTTGGTCGCGGTTCGATTATTTTGGGGACTAATGGGGGCGTATGGAAGCCTCTTTTTCTACTAGTGATAGGAAGTCCAGTTTCAGCCACCGGGAAAGTTTCGGGGGTTATCGGTATTGTACCGGGACCACCGGAAGGGTCCCGGGGGTCCACCGGTGGGGCCAGCCCCATGGGCTGAAGTGGGAAGGGAACCAGCCCTTAGTGGGCTGGGGCGCCCCCCTTGGGCCTCCCCCTGCGCCTAGGGTTGGAAACCCTAGGGGTGGGGGCGCCCCACTTGGCTTGGGGGGGAAGCCACCCCTCCTTTCCACTTGGCCGCCCCCCCCTTGTAGATGGGATCCAGGGCAGGCGCCCCCCCTCCCAGGGGGCCTATATATAGTGGGGGGGGGAGGGCAGCAACACACCAGCCCTTGGCGCCTCCCTCTCCCCCTGCAACACCTCTCCCTCCCGCTTGTGCTTGGCGAAGCCCTGCCGGGATCCCGCTACATCCACCACCACGCCGTCGTGCTGCTGGATCTCCATCAACCTCTCCTCCCCCTTGCTGGATCAAGAAGGAGGAGACGTCGCTGCTCCGTACGTGTGTTGAACGCGGAGGTGCCGTCCGTTCGGCACTCGGTCATCGGTGATTTGGATCACGACGAGTACGACTCCATCAACCCCGTTCATTAGAATGCTTCCGCTCGCGATCTACAAGGGTATGTAGATGCACTCCTTTCCCCTCGTTGCTAGTATACTCCATAGATGGATCTTGGTGATGCGTAGGAAATTTTAAAATTCTGCTACGATCCCCTACAGACCTCTCCACCCGGTTGTGGTAGGACAGCCCATAGGAACACTTGGGAGCAACGTCCCGGCCAAACCCACAGCAAGATCCCCTTCGTGTAGACCCAACGCAGCCGTTCCCCCCTCTAGGTGCCGGCGGCGGCGCTGTCCGTGAGGGGGGCCACACCCTGGAGACGCGTGCTGCCTCTTCAGACATGCCACCACACCTTACGGCATGTATGAGGGCCCGGTGCGACGCTTCGGTGGCATTGCTACCCCCAAGGCCCCAGTCCGGCCTACCCCTGTAGCGGTTGACCACGAGATCTAGCCCTTTGACTTTCCCCGTACGGGCTTTGACCAGTGGACCTCTCC
>NC_057811.1:35963107-35966929 GCF_018294505.1 Triticum aestivum | reverse complement strand
AGACATGCCACCACACCACCCGACATGTATGAGGGCCCGGTGCGACGCTCCGGTGGCATTGCTACCCCCCAGGGTCCCCGCCTCGCCTAACCCTAGAGCGGTTGACCACGAGATCTAGCCCTTTGACTTTCCCCGTACGGGCTTTGACCAGTGGACCTCTTCACCTGATTGTGGTAGGTCAGCCCATAGGAACACTTGGGAACAACGTCCCGGCCAAACCCGCAGCAACATCCCCTCCGTGTAGACCCGAAGCGGCCGTTTCCCCCCTCCAGATGCCGGCGGCGACGCCGTCAGTGAGGGGGGCCACACCCTGGAGACGCGTGCCGCCTCTTGAGACATGCCACTACACCACCCGGTTGTGGTAGGTCAGCCCATAAAAACACTTGGGAGCAACGTCCCCTCCGTATAGACCCGATGCGGCTGTTTCCCCCCTCCAAGTGCCAGCGGCGGCGCCGTCCGTGTGAGGGGGGCACACCCCAGACGTGGGGGGGGTCACACTCCGGAGACGCGTGCCGGGCGTTTGCAACCACCACGACACTTCTGTCGGCATAGGTGTTTTTGATTTTAATAAAGTATAAAGACCTATATTCAAAAGAACATGACGGCACATTATTAACGTACTCGAAAAATACAAACTACATATATATTCATAATCTACGGAAAAAATTTCACCAAATCGATAAATAATGTATGTATGTTTATTTTTACACATGCTACATGTAAGTTAATCAAATAATAATACATATAAAAATTAAAAATTATATATGAAAACAAAAAAATAACTATGTCGACGGCACTGCCGTTGCCATAGCTGCGGCCATGGGGTAGATGGTCGGTGCGTCGCGGATCGATGACGTGGCTAGTATGACGACAACAGTCGTCGGCATATATGTTGGTCGGTGCGCTTCGGATCGATGACGTGGCATGCGTATCTATGCGGACGGCCGCCCGTCTCTGCCGTCGGCATAGTTTGAACGTCGTTAGCCGTCCGTCACGAGCGGGGTCGCCGGGCCCACAGCTATGCCGACAGCCCATGTATGTCGACGGCAGCTGTAGGCATACGCGTAGCTAGGCCGACAGCATTTCTGTGCCGACGGGGGCCGACGGCATAGAGTAAGAGAGCCCGACGGCCTAGGTACGCCGACGGCCTGGACGTGGCTGTCGGCATAGCCCGGAGTAGGCCGACGGGGGCTGTTGGCATATCTTCGGCCGTCGGGGTAGGGCCCTGTTCCGGTAGTGGCGCCTCGCATGTGAGATCGGAGGCGGGTGATCTCGGGTCATCTTCCTGCCCTCTCGCGCGGTGCGGCTAGGGAGGAAGAGGAGCGCAGCGGCTTCCGAGACTGGCGATGGAGAGAAGAGATGCGATGGGGATGGCGGGCCACGGGAGGTGAGGAGGTAGGGGCGGCGGCGCCATGGGGGCGACAGGAGGAAGAGAGAGGATTGGCGGAGTGACCATCGGGAGGAAGGGAGACAGGCGCCCTCACCCCATCCACGCTCCAGCCAAATGGCGCCCGACACGTCACGGGCCCGGACACGTGAAATGACGAAACTGCTCTCGACAGGGCACGGTATTATCGGCGGTGGCACAGGATATATGCCCGCTGAAGGAGGCCACGCGCCGCACAGTCCACACTCCCAGCCACAGTCGCTGACCGACGCGCCCCACTAGCGAGTGACCCCACACGTCAGCGAGGCAGCAAAGTAATGCTGGGGTAAGAAAAAACAGTAAGGGAAATCGAATCGAAGCTACTATTCATTGTAGCAGTGTTTTGGTTTGATACAACGGCCGATGTCATCCGGGAGTGAGATCGGATGGTCAAGAATGCATCAAGAAAAAGATCCGACGGTGAGGAATCCCGAGCACTGAGGAGGCTGGGTGGCTCCCGTTGTGCTCGTTTCTCGATACAGCCTGTAACCGCCACGATCGGGTATGGACGATCGAATCTTTTATATACTCTGTTTATTTACAAAGTTAGTTACGATTGTATCGTTGTTGCCTCATAAAAGGATCAACAATTCGCACCTTCGGTTCGCCCAGCCCATCGACAGCGCACCCGCGAGCGCGATCGGTGCACGTACGTGCAATGGCTAGCCAGGAGGAGCAGCCCGACTGGTTGGACCTCCCCTCCGATCTAGTGACGATCATCGCGCGGAGGTCCCGCGACGCCGTCACCGGGCTCGCCGCGTTCCGCTCCGTGTGCCGGGCATGGCGCGCCGCGGCAGGGCCAGCGCCGCGCCTCCTGCTCCCCCGTGTCCGCGCCTCCCACACGGCTGTCTTCCCCTTGTCCCGCGGCTGGTCCCTCGTCGTCGACACCCACGACGCCTCCTGCCACGTCTCGCACCTGGCCACCCGCGCCACGGCGGCCCTGCCCAAGCTCAACGCCGTCCGCGACGGCCCAGGCAGCGACGTCGTCCGGCACGTAAGGTACGTGCACCGCAACGACCTGGACACGGCGCTGTGCAGCAACTGGATCTTCCCGACCTACCTCGATTTCACGGACTACTTGCGCTTCGCCCTCCACCTCCCGCCCGGCGCCCCGGCGGCGGTGGCGACGGGCATGACGGTCATGATGTACCACAAGATGCACGGGCACACGGGCATGCTCTTCTGCCGCCCCGGCGACGCGGCATGGACCAAGGTGGAGAAGCCCCGCCGCATAGGCTACGGCTACTTCGACTTCGCCTACCATGACGGGAAGGTGTTCGGCATGGACATCAACGGCGAGATGGCGGTATTCGACGCCGCCACGCTCGGCGCCCTACAGCTGGTCCCGCGTCCGCCGGACATGCCCAACCTCAGCAGCAAGATGTACGACTCCATCTGCTCTCGGAAGCAAGAGTTGGATTACGTCCACCTCGTCGCGTTGCCGAGCAAGCTGGTCCTGGTCGTGGCAAGGACCACCGTCAAGTCGTCCCGGCCGGTGGCCTTGGATCTCTTCGAGCTGGGCTCTTCTCCGGCGCCTGACGGGCAGCTCGCCTGGCGCAAGGTGGCCGAGGCTGGTAACTACGAATTGTTCGTCGATAGGTACCACGCAACCTTCAGGGAAAATGACGGCGCCAACGGGGGCGGAACTCGGATCTACTACGTCCATGACATGAAGAAGGTTTCTACCGTCGCGGCATACTGCTACAGCATGCAGGAAAACAAGTTGGAATGCGTCTACAGGTCACCGGAGGATGATGGTCCTCCCGACTGCTTAACTAGGCCTAGTTGGTTTGTTCCTTAGCTTGCTAGCTACTTTAATTATGTAATTATTGAGTACTATTAACATGCCCGTGCGTCGCAACCGGAGATATTTTTTCTTCTAAACGGTGCTAAAATTGTTGCCTCATCAATTAATTAAAAGAAAAGAGTTGTCCAGTTAATTAACGGAAAGACGATACAGACTGATCATATGCGAATTACTTACAAAGTATGAAACCCTATGACCAAACATTCGACCGGACAAACGCTCCAAACACGCAATAACCACAAACGCCACGCAATCGAAAAGGTACTCTGAACAATAACACCGCAAGTGGAGACAAAGGACACCACCAAATCCACTGTGACAAACCAAACAATGAGGACGATCTAAGAGACTGATTAAGCAGCCAGGGGCATCTATCCGAAGTTGCAGTTGTAAAAAGGGCACAACCAAAATTTGATTCTGCACCTAAGACTAGGCATTCTTTATCCACATATATTCACTAATGTCAAGGGTCAAAGAGGTTTATGATTCACCACAAACAAGTAGACATCAGGTTAGATGTGACATAACTATGTCACATCTAGATGTGTCCTAAACAGACCCTTTACAAAATTTGCAATCACAAAACCAA
>NC_057811.1:35945408-35962683 GCF_018294505.1 Triticum aestivum | reverse complement strand
AGTAGGCAATAGTACATGAATCTATATTTATATCTATACCAATATAAAAAGATCCAAACCATCTCGACCGTCAAATCATGTATCTAGCGGTTCAAATCGCTCCAATGTTGAGCATCAAACACATTTAACGCTCTAATTACCCACCACTGCCATTGGTTATAAACACGTTTTGACTCAACGCTATCCCATGAAATCTGTCATGTTTTAATAACTGTTTTGCCGTTTGCAAAAAATATTATGGCAGAAGCGCGTTAGGTGGTTCAAACACGTGACCTCACGAACGAGATGCAGACGCATTGACCACTAGAATAGGAAGAACATTCGGTAGAACGAGGCTTAAAATAGTTTATATTTTGACGCAAAAAAAATCATTTAGAAAATTCAGGCGAAAAAAATCCGAAAATTCCGAGATTTTCCGAAAACCGGTTTTTTCGGTGCCTACCAAAAAAATCGGAATCGAGAAAAAAAAACCTTGGATACGGCAACAGACCTTTTTTATAATCTTCAGTCAAGCTGCATTTATAGCCTGTTAGGATTTTTTTCATCAGGATTTATTAACACACATGTATTTATACTATACTCAAAAACCTACAGGAAATGTGAATCTATGAGAAAAGATGATAAGGAATGCAAGCATATGTGATCCTTTTGGCCCATCGATTATTTATGATTAGAAATTTCAGTACAAAAGATATTATTTGGGCCATTCAGAAATTTGTGCCAAGAGATACCAGGAGATTACACTCCGGTAACCAGAACACACTCACTCAGATCCTCACTCAAACCAATCTTTACTGGACCATCTACCAGCATTCAATTATATGAACCACAACAAAGAAAGAGTATTCAAGTTTTCCACTAAGCACATGAAAGAGGAAGTATTTCATTCTGCTACCACTTAACATGACAGACTCCTCATCTATAAGAATGCAAGGAAGCAGGGCCTGGAGAAATCATCCAGGATGCAGCAATCCATGAAAGGATGATGGGAGGTCGCTAGGTGGGCAATATTTGGTAATTGAGAAATGGTACTAAAAAATAAAGTGATACACTTTGGTATAAGAACAGTTCAGATACCCCAATTTCATGTACCTGCTCGACCGATACATCACAATAGCATATCTAATAGACTAACCGTTTTTAGTATTGTCTCCATCGTGTCCACCAGGGATGCCTCACAGCTTCAGCCCCCTCGTGTCCACCACCAATGCCTGTTATACAAACATAAGATAAATGACCAATGAGAACCAAAAGAGAAAGCCAAGTCACTATCATGGATTTAAGATTTTTAGCATAAACAAGATACTTAGATCAACTCGGAACTGTAATTTAAAAAGACAAAATAATCTCAACTCATTGATTTTTCATGGTATAAACAAACGCTTGCAATGCAATAGGACTCTACTACAAGTGATAAAATATCAATTATATTGTAAATTTGAAACCAAGTCACTATCATGGATTTAAGATTATTAGCAAGCTCAGCAGAGTTAACAATATTTAAATATTGAAAGATAGAAAAATAACTAGATTTTAAGCTTCAAAATGTACCAATTGAGCTACTTATTCGAAATTTTAGTAGCTTCAAGCTAATTTTTCATATAGTTGGTCAACTTCAAACTGCTATGTACCTCATCTTGAAAAGAACAGAAAACTACACTGCAGCTATATCTATATGTTCTAACATTACCATTATAAAGATACAGCTCTTGCATATTTCAGTAGGCAAGCAAGAGCGAACTTTTTTTCAATTATTAATTTATTACAGAACTAACCAATCTCTGTGTCCATTGCATATATTTTCATATTATGTATATATCATGTTTAACTAATCTGCAGTCAATCCACAGCATCAACAAATTAGTTGGTTCATTTGATTATTTCACGAATGCATAGCAATCGGATAAACCACTCTAGTAAGTTCATATAGTTTTTATTCTTCCTACATAGCACTGAGTTGAAGCAGATAGTTGCAGGTTCAATGATAAATCAATAATACTAGAAACAACATTGTGTAGGTATGAGGAATTTATGTTGAAGACTTGAGGAGGTCATCAAGCAACAATAGGAGCACGTGACATGGTAGTACTTCAAATCGTTACCTTAACAGAGAAAGGATGTGAAAAGCATTATTTAATCAGCCAATTATGAAAAAACAACTCAGCTTTGTTATACTCACAATGTAAAAGGCATGCTACTACCTGGAGTATAGACAGTTTCGAATGGATGATAGTGAGAACCGATGGTGGCCTTGGAGATTTTCTTCAACTGCAATGACTGAAGATGGACCATGAAGACACCAACAACTGTCCAGAGGAACACCAAATTATTTTCCTCCGCATACCCTATCATTTGCGGGGGCTGTTTCTTTGAATTTAGTCCAAGTAACTTGTCCAGTTCAATAATTCTTCTCGGCTCCCATATCACAACACCGTCGCCATCGGTCTCCATACTCCATAGTTGGGCGGTGAAGCCTGACAATAAAAGGAAACCCATCCCACCACTCTCTGCTCGGATGACCGTGACCGCGAATCTGCCCGGGGTATACATGTCCCCTGGCAGCAATTCCAGGGCTAGGCTCTGCCCATCCAAATCAAACCCAAGGGTACTTGGTGGCGACCCCGCCGTAAAAATCGACCAGTGAAGGCAATCCCCAGCCAGCACTGCGGGCTCGCTCGTAAAAACGAAAAAGCCATCGAATGGAAGCGGCGCCGAGATGAGGTCACCCCATAGGCCTGTGTCCGACGAGTAGACGCAGGCGATCGCTCTTCTGGGTTGCTTTCGTTCGCTGCCTACGAGGACCACTTGGAAGTGATCGCCTGCGTCTCTGGCAACGCAACTGATTTCGGAGAATTTACTCATATTACCCTGCCTGCTTTGTGAAGCTGTTTGAATCACAACAACCTGGCCGGTACTACTTTGTAATGTACTACCTCTGTTTCTTTAAACTGCCAAAATGTCTTACATTTCGAAACAGAGGGTTTTAAACTGCTAAAATGTCTTACATTTATCCAAAAAGACTTACACCCCAGACTGGTCAATCATTCCAGTGGCATCAGCAGTATGTATCTTTGCCAACACAAGAAAGAATGCACAAGTATCTCTGCTTCATTACTGTATTCATTCATATGTAGGATTTCTGCATGGGAGATCTATTATACACCAGCTGGCAATATAACAAGAAGTTCAGTCTGATCACACAAGATTCACTGTATACCAGCCAACAATTCAAACAACAACACAAGTTTTTCTTCCTATCAAAGAAGAACGCACAAGTGTATATGCTATGCCTACCCCAACTTCATCACTCCATGTAGATATCTGGAGGATAATATGCCTACCACTAATCTCGGAAACACTCTCATTCATAGGCAGCAGCCCAACTCAACTTTAATCAAGCGGAATCTATTCACTTCAACTCTGATCAGCATGATCTCCTCTCTGGGAAGCCTGGTGACTTGAACTCTGATCAGCAGGATGTTTTCTCTGGGTAGTCTGTTGACTTGAACCCTGATCAGCAGCATGTTCTCTCTGGGAAGCCTGATGACTTGAACTCTCAGCAGAAGGAGCACGCGAGTAGATGATTTCGTAGTGATTTGCCGAGTACAGCAGGGTCACTCTCGGACGGGGAACTCCAGGACCAGTGTAGATATCTGGATCATATCCTCCTCGGACTCGCTCCACTCTGAGGGGGACCTCAAGCGCTCTGGCCAAGGCCACCATCATAACATGATCCGTAGACCGACGAGCTGGAGCGACGCGCCAAAAGCACCACTGTACGTACAACAACAATAACAGGTTAGGTAAATTGAGTGTCATGTATCCAACAATGGATGCATTGGAAATCAGCACAACGGTAATGTAAGGGAGAATATGCATCACTGACATCTTCCAGATTGTAATTTCCTCTGAGCCCTGGTATAAGCGGTTCATACACCTCCCTGTGCGAGCACATCTGGATAGCTACTACTAATCTGAGGAAAATGAAAACTAACCAAGAAAATGTGTCAGAAACATGAATTGTGATGGACAAAAGGAAATATGACTTCAAGGGTGTTTCTCTCACTGTCTAGTGTCGTATCATACTCGCTGAAGAACTCGAGAAGTTTCTCTTTACAGCGGCTAAAAATGGCACATATTATGTCAGTGAGATGGAATGCATTCGGCCACAATACTATGATGGAATTGCAGAAAACCAAGCGAGTCAAAAACCTGCTAGTTGATTCTCTGCCATGTCTCTTCCATCTCATTATTTTCTTGATCAGATTCCTAAATGCCTGAAAGGACCAGCGAATCAATAATTCGCAGTTGATAATCATATATCATAGGTTATAATGATACATACAGAATACTGATCAATACCAAGATATAAAAGAACACAGCTAAGACAACTCGCCTGAGAAGTTCATTAAGCATATTACTATAGCATAGTAACAGAACAGTGAGATGGCTATACAATAATAACCAGTAGGTGCGCATTGTTGTAGTGCTCAAACAAGCATAAGATTATGTTATTTCCTCATATATTGCCGTTGTTGCAAGTAAATTTTCTTAAGGCCGTTGTTACAATCAGGTTGTTAACTTTACAATAAACTTGAAATTTGAGTTCCTGCCAACACTGTATAAAACTGTGATGGCATGCCACTACTGTTAAGCAATTGTGCATCTTCTGCAAATGACAAACAAAGATAGTGAGATGCCAGATGCTGATTGAAGTGTACTGTAACCTGAATAGAATCATCATTCCATGCAAGCATGTTTATCCAAGAAAGAACAAGTATGGAGAAGGAAAGAACTTACTTTGCTGCTCCTGCAAAACTCAGAGTTCCATTGAAGATTTCCATGTCGCATAGACATTCTTTCAACAACATGAAGGAGACGGTTTTCCTCATTTGTGTCCTGCCTATCAATAACTTGCTCCTGTTGTACATTCGCGAAAACAGAGAAAGTTAAATAACTAACCCTACATCCGATGATAAGGAAAAGAGGGGAGGACGATTACAAGGTACGAAAATATGAAGCTCCTGTAGAAACACTCCCCATCTCCAATCACCGATCTAGATTCCGAATATGCATCAAGATGGTTCGCCTCGTCAGAATCAAGCCTATGATGTCTTCTGACTTCAGTGATGGGATGCGTCTGCAACGAATGCACAAATACAAGAATTCAAATTACGCTGAGTTGAACATGGAAACAACATATCTAAAAATGTGATGGAAATTTTGTTTTCATTCAAGTATTCTGGTTTCCATGTTCTCTGGAAATGTTTGAAACCGCTAGTATATAATCCCATCATTGATACTGATTGGTTGTTGTTCAGTAAGAAAACGAGAAGATGTCTATTAACACATGATAAACTCAACAGCAGGACAAGTACGATTAAGGTCCCATCAGACTATCACAACCAAGAGTTAATATACAATTTAGTATTTATAAAAGAGAACATAATCCTTCTGAACCACTAATCACGTATTTTGTGATAAACCGCTAGTATACTAATCACGTATTTAGTATCCTGATTTTTCTTGCACCTCCATTTTGAACATTACATCAGGCAAAATGGAAACAAACCTGGTGGTTCACATGTTCCGAACATATTTCCCTTCCTTCTCTACGAAAAATCTATTTGACAGGAAATGAGAAAACGAAGTTACAGACCATACATCATCCTGCCAGTCTTACAATTGTACAGAATCAACAAGATCGAGTATTTGAAAACAAGAAATAAGGGAATGAAAAACTAATGGAATTAACAAACAACCAGTCAATTTTTTTTCCTTTTCCCTGTCAAAAGAAAAAATAATACTGTATAGCAAGACCACAAAACATGTGCATCCAAAGCTTCTTTATTTTTGGCAAATATTTACATGAATTATATTCTGGGGCTTCTGAACCAGTTCCAGGTACCAATCGACAAAATGGTGAAACTTTTCGACCAAATCCTAAAGTGGTCGCCGATTTTGCATGTGAATGGCAAATGATTTACAGTAATTATGTTCAATTATGCAGTCTTGAACTAATGTCTAGATTAAAGTTTCTGATAACAGCATCTGTTTGCAAAGGAAGCTCATACATTTGACTTCAGGCTCTGTTGCCAAAATATTGCAGTAGGACATGACCTCATGATTTCCCCACATTTTGCAGACAACAGTTTCAACAAGATAGCCATTTGCTTCAAAATACAATGCCAGATTATGGAAAGACCCACGAGCCCAAAAAATCCCAGTTCTACTTTCTATGCACAAAAAATCCCAGTTCATACCACCCAAGAATCACAAGTGAGAAGAGTGGACAAGATTCAGGCCATACCTTGTTCTTGATCTGACTCCAGTTTATACCTAGTTCGTCCTGCTTGGGTTTCACCTTTACTACAACCTTTACTTGCGATAGTTTCTCCTGCTCCACAGAATTAGCGTCAAGATCACACATTTCGGATTAGCAAAGGTGAAAAGGCTAACAAGATTGAAATGTTGAGTCATCCAAATCCTTTCTACTCTTGCCAATTATTCATATGAATTGAGTTTTGAGGCTTCAGAGCCACTTTCAGGCTTTCAGGCAACAGATGATGCATGTCTGGCCAAGTAATCCCGAGCAAACATTCAGATTAACTTCCCCTATAACACCATTGATCTACACTGGAAATTGATACATTTTGGCATCAAGATTTCTTGCCAAAATATGTCAGCAACCACTGCCAATACATGATCCTCGTATCTCCCCACATTTTTCACTTGCAGCAAAATTGCAAAACATGCTATCATACCAAACCAAATAGAAGAATCAATTAGCACAAGCCTGGACACCTAAATCTTGAACAGTAGCGAATAATCTCAACAAGATCCTTGCCTACCTCTAAATTTGATAACGCACCGCAAGAAGAACTCGAGTAATAATCAGGAAATGCCTAATCGCCAAACTGTCCCCAACATTTGCCCGAGATTTCGTTTCCACTGTAAATCATCCCCAACCCCAACATTTTAACAGACTCATGACATACCTGTTCCGAGCAAGCAATTCCGAGCAAGCAAAGAAGACCAGATTCATGACATACCTGTTCCGTCCTGTACATCGCCTCTTCCGCGCGCAGCGAGTTGTACTGCTCAAGAGGAAACCAAGAAACGCTCAAGAACGCACTCCAGAGACTCCAAGAACTCCAAGAAACAGCAACAGCACGTCACCTGCTGTTCCCATCGCCTGTTGACGGCCGCCTGCTCTTTCGCTAGCCGCTCGATCAACCGCTGCCCAACCAGGTTGAGGTCCAACTCCAACCGCTGCCCAACCAGGTTGGGGTCCAACGGCCGCGCCGCCGCGTTGGGCTCCTCACTCGTCTCCGCCACCGCCACCGCCACCGCCACCAAGGGGTCGCTCCCGCCTCCCGCGCCCTGCCATCCGCTGTGGAGGTCGACTCCCTGCCGCCCGCCGCCGAGGTCGACTCCATGCCGCCTAAGGGCCCGGCTCTGAGCGTCGCGGCGATGGCGTTGTCGAGGAGCTGCTGCTGCTCGCGGAGCTCGGAGGAGCTGCTGCTGCTCGTGGAGCTCGGAGGAGAAGGAGTGGTGGCGATTCCCTTGCCCTTCCGGGGGTCGACCACCGTGGCGGGGCTCGACCCATCGGCGCCGCCTCCGGCCTGCTCGAGGTGGAGGGGAGGTGGCGGCGCAGCAGCGCTCGGGGCCCCATCCCCATTGGAGGAGTCCGGTTCGTCGACGCGGTCCTCCTCGACCGGTGGTTGTGAACCGGGTGCGGGTGGCTCCATCGCGGTCGCGGCGGGAGGAGTCGCGTGGCAATTCCGCTAACTCGCGGGGGGCGTGGAGAAGAAACTTGTGGAGGGTGCCGGATGGAAAATGGGAGAAGCTTTCACGGGTATTTATTTGGAAAACCCTGATGGCGGTTTGGTCCTTGGGAGTTTTCTTTTCTGCAACCAACTCCACGTTGAAGCACAAAAAAGAAAAACTCCACGTTGAAGCACAAAAAAGAAAAACTCCACGTTGAACCACATCTATATCTATACATCTATACATATATCTATACAAATATAAAAAGACCCAAAGAGACAGATCCAACTGTTCTCGGCCATCAAACTAAGTCAATCCAACGACCTAGACTGCTCCAATGGCGAGTGTTCAACGTGCAATCAATATCATACCAAATATTGCACTGATCACAGAATTAATACACAAATAATAGCATACTTAATATCCACGTGCGCATTTACTAGTTAGTACAGGGTAGGCACACAGATCCATTTGCAGATACATCCCACGTGAAATATATATTTTTACAAGAGAGGCATTCGGGGCCCCTAAAAAAACAAGAAAGGCATTCGGGGACACATGACCAATCCACCGCCAAAGGGCAGGATACGTGTCAAGTCGTACAAAACATATGTTGCATTCGTGCACTACGTGAGCACCGGGGTAGCCATCAGACGACGCCTCCGTTGACAAAATTCAATCCGCCACTGGTAAGCCGGGCTCTAGCTGCCTCTGCAAAGAGTAGAGATCGAACAAACAGTACCAAAAAGGGCAAAAACCAAGAAAAAAGAGAAATTAGATTATAAAATCTTGGTTTGCCAAAAGCAGCAACAGAACCGCCAAGAATGCACATGGTGAATAAAGCATCGTCTTGGCAAACTTGGGCCAGATGCGAACAATCCTTGGAAGACAACAAACGATGAGACAACGACTCAATGGCACCATGATCCCTATCCTTCCACCCAAGCCAAGTTACCCAAAGAGGGCCTCCAAAATCGAAAGTAGAAGAGGCTAAAAGAAGAAGAACAAATCCAACAATAGAGAGTAGCCTCATAGCCGCGCATGAAAAATAAATAAAGAAGGTCATCACTAGGGTGAGACAAGAGAAGTGCCAAGAACATGATATGATCACGTGAACCTCCATCAAACTAGTCCCACACTATATGCAATTGACCCGATGCAAAAATAATCGATTAGAAGCACATGATATCTAATGTTCTGCCAGTGCACAAGGCTAGTTGAAGCATGAATTAGGAAGTGTCGTTTCCCAATTTAATATCGATTCCTCAAGGTATAAGAAGAGTGTTGCTATTGTTGTTTCAACAACGCTTGATATGTCATTTATCTCAAATGTGTCGACTAATGAAGAGTACCTATCAGACTTTAGAGTAGTGATGGTTGTTGAATAGAGGATTAAATTCAAGTAATAAACTTTGTGTGGAAAGTAAATAATGGTGATGAGACTCTATTTTCCTGCAATGAGATCACTATGTGTAACAATTTATAGTAAGCAATACAATTGCCTTCAACTGATAGTATGTTGTTGATCTTTGTCTTAGATGCTCAATAGACAAACCACACATGAATAACTGAACCCCTTCCTTCCGGGTTTGTTCAACGCTTCCCCCTTCAAAAATAATTGCAGTTCTAGGTTTGAAAAAGTCAAACTTCATTAAGTCTATTTTAAAATGTATCAACATCTACAGCGCCAAATTTGCTTCACTTTAATCATTATGATATATATTTTTATATATGTATTATATATTTTGTAGATCTTTGGAGTTTTTCCTAACTTTTAAAAGTTTGATTCAGGATAATCCTATAAGTTCAATTATTTTAAAATGAAGGGAGTAATATTGCCCCCCTTCATTGCCATTAGCAATGGTCGGTTTGGTGTCTAAAATCAATATATTGAAACAACACCTTAGGTGATGTCGCTTCTCGTGCTCCTCATATCGCCTTCACTGCTCGTTGATACCAACACCTATCACACGAAAGCTTGAGGAATCGCTATACAATGCGTGCTTAACCACATAGATCTTTAGATCATGTTGCCTAGGCCTTAAATTAGACAACAGACAATAAATATAACAATACAAACATAGTAAAATCCCAATTAAACTTCAAAAGGGATATACTCCCTCCGTTCCTAAATATTTTTCTTTTTAAAGATTTCAAATAGACTACCACATACGGATGTATATAAACATATTTTAAAATGTAGATTCACTCATTTTGCTCCGTATGTAGTTACTTGTTGAAATCTCTAGAAAGACAAATATTTAGGAACGGAGGGAGTATACATTTAGGATGTATCAGACCAGAGGATGTGGTCGGTGGACACGGTTAAGGCCACGACGACATGTCGCGTCGACGCCTCCAAGGAGGTAATGATACACATAGGCGTCGTCGTCCCCCTAACCTCCATTTCCTTGTCCATCCTAGAGAGGAATATGAGGGAGGCATGTTGGATATGGAAAGTTCACCAAAGGTGCTTCCGTGGTAGGGAGGAGAGCACCATGTCATCACAGATGAGGATCATGATGGCGTTTACTAAATTACCTTGCATACATGGTGGAGTTGGCGAGTGAAGCACTAAGGGAATTGTCACCACCACCTAGCCCACAGTGTGTCAACATGGCCCACCTGACTAGCCTTTGGCACAACCTTTATGCCTCCGCTACAAAGAGGAATATAAACCTCACACCACAAGGAGGAAGGGCAGAGGACAAGTTATCGCGGCCACTACTGGGACAATGGTGAGGGAGGCGACACACGGGGTGGAAGACGATTCTAGGGTTAGTGCTTGGAGAATCACTCTACAAGCTACCAGAGGGGAAGGGGGCTCATGCCCTTATAGATAGTCAACTTATTTCAGCTCCCTATTTTTTAACTGTATGTATTTCTCTTGAAGGAAATCATGCGCCAAAATTACCAAATTACACTAGTACATGTAGCTCTAAAGATCAAATGATGTTGAACTAAAGACATTGTTATAAACACTTTCCCACCTCTATATCAATTCTATTGGTATTACTCGGTAGACCCCAAAACTCTTCCAGTAACCCTGAAACGCTTCTAGTTTCTCTCGAAACTATTTCTAACATTCTCAAAACGGTTTCATGCATATTTTCTCATAACTCTTACTCCACTGACACTCAACAGATCATGATTCCCTTAAGCGTGTGACCCTGTAGGTTCAGTAAAACATATACATGAATGAAACTCCTTTTCATTCAATGACCAATAGTGGAACCGTGGACATCCATATTGATCCCTATGAATACATGAATTATATTCGAGTGAGGCTTTGGTTATCATATGCTATCATATTTGGTTCTTGATACTTTACATAACCTGAGGTGAGATATATCAGTATCTACTTGACTCATTCTCATGCTCACTATACCGGTCTCCTCGTTACCGGTTTCGTTCTTCTTTCTTGTTGACATGTTCCGGCATCCCTCTGACCTAGTCACCTGTGTTAGGCCATACGATGATGGCTGCACAAAGAGGGCCCTAAGAATATATCTTCATCGTCGAAGGAGCAAATTCCACTCTTGAGCTATCTAGCCCCTTGCCATACTTTCCGATGAACCTGAAAGTTGTCGTTATGATCACCATGTTACATATAACATTTGAGCAACCCCAAAGACCATCGTCCGATATTAAATGACTACGATACTCTCATGGTCTAAGCAACTAAAGCATACATTAACTCTCCATGTAATATCAATAAACTTGTGACGATTACATCTCAAAGTATAACAAACAAGTTGGGTCAATTTAATGTGATCGTTCTTCTAACATCATACCCTCAATGTTGTTTTTGGGACTATCATTACACTTAATGAAATCCCAAGATCAGGAAAACATGATCAACATACAACACTTGAGCTAGTCCTAGAGGCAAGACTAGGAATCAGGTTCTACCGTTTAACATTCCACACGTGCTTATGAGTTTTCCTCTGAATCACATATCCCAGAATCATAGCAGTTACATCATAGAATATTAACTCTTAATTATAAATGTGAAAATAAATAATACAATATTATTGCCTATAGGACATATTTTCAACAATTTTGTCGTAAGGGGAGATGGTAGTGTTTGTGACGTCAAGGGACAGGAGATCCCAAGGCATACAAGTTTGCATAGAAAGCTAGTGCCGAGGAGGCAATTTTTAGGCTTTAGGTCTCCATGGGTGATTCCTTTTTGTTTGTTGGAGTGGAGGAAGATAAGCCCCGTGTAGATGTTGGCGACCATTCTAATACGCATCCTCCAAAGAGGGGCTCCATTTGGTGCTTGCACTGCAGACAATCCACTAGGCTTCCATTCTACAAGAATTCAAATACTAATGCATAGGCCTCCCTGCACACTCCTAGAGTGACAAGGCCATATGTCTCTTCGTGTAAAGTGTTTCTACCTGTAATATGTAGGAAATTCACATGTACATTAGATGCACCACTCTAATTTTTCTAATCTGAAAACATGTCTTACTGCTAATATGATGCCATGACAGTATGTCGCAAGAATAACAAAAACTACCTCATCATTGAACTCTTTATCTCATGTTGCATCTTCATGGTTGAGTTTTTTTTGTGGCAACAGTATTGTGATAGATAAGTCCCTTGTAGACAGTTCCGCACCCACCATTGATCCCCAATCTTTCTAGAGCCATGAAATTTGTTTGTCGCATATTTTATCTCCGTGTAGGTGAACTATGTTAAGGAAACAATGCTACTAGAGCCGAATACACCATTCCCATTTGTTTAATGCATCTCTTCAGCTTGTCCAACAACATGCACTTTCTTGCGCTGCAATTTTTCTTGTAACAGTTGAATTAGGGAATTCATCTAGAGAGGCTTTTCCCACAGTTCTTATCTTTGCTCATTTGCCTTTTGCAATTCCACTACTAGAAAAATGGCTATAGCCAATATCCCTATTAGTGGCGCACCATGGTGGTGGTGCACCACTGCTATATAGCAGTGGCGCACCAGAAGCAGGTGCGCCATTGTTATTTTTTTAGTAGTGGCGCACCTTTAGTCCAATGCGCCATCGCTATTTTTCCCCCGGGTCCACCCCCTTCTTCAGATTTACCAATGGCGCACCTTTGCCAGATGCGCCATTGGTAAGCCAGGGAAGGTGGGCATTTTTGTGTAGCAATGGCGCACCACCCCTAGTGCGCCATTGCTATGTGCTGCACCGACCGGCCCTGATTCGAGAGAATCCAGTCCAACCAAAGCAACACAACACAACACAACGCTTCCTCCTCCTCTCCCCTCGAATCGATCCCCTCCAAACCCGCCGCCGCCGCCGTGGACCTCCTATCCCCATCCCCACCGGCGTTCTCGTCTCCTCTAGCCTCACCGTCGACCTCCCGCCCCGCCCTGCATCCCGTCACCGGCGCCCCCACCCTCTCCCCTCTCCTTCTCTTCCTAGGAGGGAGCGAGGCCTCAGATCCACAGGCCGCGGCAACCACCGCCACCGCGTCCTACTCCTTCCACCCCACCTAGCCGCCCTCCGCCTCCACAGCTCTCCGTCCCTCCCTCCCTCCTCGCGCCCGCAGCCATGTCGACCGAGCTCAGGACCCCTCTCCTCCAAGACCAAAACACAGGCAGCAGGCCAGGGCGACTTCAGCGCCTCCCTTCTCCTGGACGGCAGTTCAGTCGTGTTGGTCGTGCGCCCCCACAACCAGAGAGGAGGGGAGAGGAGGCGGAGATGCTGCTGCTGCACGGGCTGACGGGGAAGAACAAGCAGGCGTGGAAGGAGGGCAAGATCCGCGGCACGGCAGTGCTGGTCAAGAGCGGCGTGCTCGACCTCGGCGACTTCAACTCATCCGTCCTCGACGGCGTCCACAAGATCCTCGACGGCCAAGGACGATGGCGTCTCCTTCCATCTCGTCAGCGCCACCGCACCCAACCCCCGTAAGCAGATGCCTCCTCTCCCTTCCTCTCACCCCCGCCCTGCATCTCTGAACTCACCACGCCGTTTCCTTCCCTACACCGCGTGCGTTTCAGTTTTCCTCTTGGCCATTGCAATCTGTACTGTTGATTTCAATCCAAAATAAAAGAACAAGCAGTGCAGATTTGGTTCCCTTTCTTTTCTTGCCGGAGCCAATATTTGTAATTTATACAGTTTTTATATTTCCAAAAGGGAGATGCAATCAACGATGGCAGGGGAGTCAGTTTTTCTGGGTCACGTTTGAGTGGTCGAACGACTCACAGGGCATCACCAGCACCATTCCGAGTTCTTCCTCAAGACGCCCACCCTCGACGGCGTTCTCGCAACAAGAGTTCTCGCGTGTGTTTCAGTTTGCCTCTGCCGTTCTCGCGACAATCTGTACTAGCTGCCATCTGTATTGATTTCAGTTTAAAAAAAAGACGATCTGTATTGATTTTGATTCGTTTCCTTTTCTTGGCAGATGCACGACCTGTTTCCTATGTATGTATAGGTACACTTACTATGTTTTCAAAGTTGGCTGGCACAGAGCAAAGTCATCAACCAATGCCATATTCCAGTCATTCTTTGTTTATCTGAATCACTCACTGTAATTTGTAGTACTTGGAAATTTACTTGTGGCAGTCTGAAGCTTTATTTTAGTAATATACTTGGAGAATTCCAAATTGATTTTGAGAGCAGACCATGTTGATAAACTATAGCACTTCGTCTTGTCGTTCCTACTCAGACCCCCGCTGCTGACCTGCTTCCTTTACTAATCTAATCAGGGATTGAAGGTTGTCAACAAAGAAAGGAAGAAAGAAAGAAAGATCCATTTCTCCATGGAAGGAGGAAGGGACATCTTGATCACAAGTGACTGACTGGAAGCAACCGAGGGAGGTAAGATGCATGCATATTCAACTTGCTGGTTTTCCAAGTTTTTGTTTAATCAACTTGTGGGTCGACACGGCCGGCGTTGCTGGATGGCATGGCATGTCACGCCCGCGCCTGCAAGTCGTGTGTATAGCAATTGCGCAACTTAGTGGATCCTTTTAATTTAGGATTTATTCTCCTACTCTCTGAATATTGTTTCCATAAGCTCCATTTTATCTTCAGTTACCTCAACTTGTACAATGTTAAGTGAGTTATCAAAACGGTGAATTACTGTATTTTGTACAATGTTGGTTAACACTTAACTTGACTATTCTTCATTTTGAAACATTAGCCGGCAACCTCTCCGACATGCTGCTCATGACCACCTCCCCAACCAAATGTTGTTGGTAAGCTCTCTCTTCTCCCCCTCCATCTATTTGCTAAGCACACATGTATGCAAGATGGAAATCCATCTATTTAACTCGATTTTGCTGAAAAATGTTTCTTTTTATCCTGTTGGATGTGTAGGCAGTAGAGGAAGTATGGATGTTAATTTTGTTTCACTCAATAAAATCCTTGTGTGTGCTAATTATGCATTGGCAGTAGGCAGTAGACTTAGCCATTTGTCGAGATGAGGACCCTACGACACAGTGAGCCGCACTGGACGGTGGCGCAATGCATGAGGTACAGAACTTAAACTCCTTCATCGTCACATCAATCACAACGTTTATGTCACTAAATAGTTAATTTCTTAGGAATAGAGCATGTCTCCTTGGGCTAAACTGTAACAAAGTTCAGAATATTAAAGTTTAGATTATTAACCTTAACTTTCATTTATCAAAGATCTGCACACTTTGTTTTGGATCCACACACCTAGGCTCGTCTAATGTGATCGGATCTGGCCAGATTCCTTTTGATGCATCACCTGTTACTCTTTTCCGTGAATTATGTTAGTAGTAATCTTGATTAGCTAGTTGCATGTGTGTTGTTAGCAGGATTAGCGTGGCCGTAGCTTAGGTCAAGCATGTACCTTATGTTTTGTCTCATGTAAAAAGCTTAGGACTATGTTTACTGAGTTCTTCTGACAGGGAACTATTCATCCTGAATGGCATACACTCTTGGCTTCATGAAATGACCCATGTCTATGATTCAAGGTATCTTAGATCTTCGATGTCGGATGCAAATAATTGCTCAATTTCACTTCTCTACAATGTTCATTCTCACATATTTCTATCATTCTTTGCAGGGATAAAGTAAAGAAAAAGAAGAAAAGATTACTAGAAGATTAGTTTTAGAATTTTCTTTTATTTCCTTGTAATTTTTCTTTTATTGGATACTTGTAAAGACATTGTAATATTCTTACTATAATAAAAATTATGATTCTATTTCATTTTTTGTTTTTAAATTATTTTTCCTTATAGGTTGTTTTCTGTAAATTTGGATTTTTTTTGTTTTCCAAATACATTACTAGTGGCGCATTTCAACCCTTATTAGTGGCGCACCTTCCTTTATTACTAGTGGCGCACCTATAAGGCTATTAGTGGCGCACCTAGAGGGAATACCAGTGGAGCACCTAAGGGTTAGTAGTGGCGCACCAGGTGCGCCATTAGTATCGCTATTAGTAGGCAAAACTGATGCGCCACTAGTAGGCCTTTTCCTAGTAGTGTTCGTTGCATATATGGTGGCCCTCTTTTTCGAGGCCAGTCTTTTCTCTTGCCAGTCTTTCATCTACCTCCTTTCTTTCTTTGAGGAATGATTTTCTCTTGCTTGGAACTACAAGAAAACTATTTTCTTGCTTGAGAGACACGTTTACCAAGTAACATAAATTTGTTGTTGGAGAGGCTTTTTCCAAGGTTCTTATCTTTGCTCATTTGCCTTTTGCAATTTGGTGCATATGTGGTGGCCCTCTTTTTCGAGACCAGTCTTTCATCTACCTCCTTTCTTTCTTTGAGGAATGATTTTTCTCTTGCTTGGAACTACAGGAAAACAATTTTCTTGCTTGAGAGACACATTTACCAAGTAACATAAATTTGTTGTTACCCGCAAAAAAAGCATAAATTTGTTGTGTTTAGGGGAGAAAGGATTGGAGATACACACGTACACTCACACACAGAGAAAAGACACGCACACACATTAGATTAAGGAAACATAATTGATAAATAAAAAGTAGGTGGAGGAGGAGGGGATGGAGGTTGAGGTGGAGGTGGAGGGCGGCAGAGGCTTTCAGATGGCGTCAGTGCTGGTGAAGCACGTCGCCGCGAGGGCCAAATCGCTACAGAGCTGGCGGACGTGGTCTCAACGCCGCCATCCTCATAGTCCCTAAGGTGGTTGTGGAGGACCGTACCATCGCATAAATTGATCACCGACTAGCGTGAGGTCGCCTCCAACCATTGCCTACCAACACGAGGTGCGAGACAGAGGAGATGCTTCGCGACCTTAGTGACCCGACCACAATGGTGGCGACGACAACCACCACCTGGTGGGGAGTATGCATGTCGGCACCCACGACCACAAGGCCTTTGGGTCCAATGTCATCGACATCTCCTCTTCCGACGAGTAGTACAATAGTTTATCTAACTAATCTTGTACAAATTCTAGTAGTTGTGGTACCAATGAATAGATGTAGCACTAATGAATGACATCTACCTATTTGTATAATTAAGCACTGCAATCTATCTAGGTCGAAATTTTTGTGTGGGTGATTTGTGTGTGTGT
>NC_057811.1:35943809-35945099 GCF_018294505.1 Triticum aestivum | reverse complement strand
CTCATTGAGATCACAGCCGTAGCAAGTCGGCGAGCACACACAACACGACAACTGCTTGAGGGTTGGCATCGCAAGGGATCTGAGATGTAGGGGTGACCAAGAGTGGGATGAATGAGGGAAATAGATATAAGTGAAGTGATCGCCCACATAGTGAAGGAAATATGCCCTAGAGGCAATAATAAAGTTGTTACTTTATATTTCCTTTTATCATGATAAATGTTTATTATTCATGCTAGAATTGTATTAACCGGAAACTTAGTACATGTGTGAATACATAGACAAAACAGAGTGTCCCTAGTATGCCTCTACTTGACTAGCTCGTTAATCAAAGATGGTTAAGTTTCCTGACCATAGACATGTGTTGTCATTTGATGAATAGGATCACATCATTAGAGAATGATGTGATGGACAAGACCCATCCGTTATCTTAGCATTATGATCGTTTAGTTTTATTGCTATTGCTTTCTTCACGACTTATACATATTCCTCTGACTATGAGATTATGCAACTCCCGAATACCGGAGGAACACCTTGTGTGCTATCAAACGTCACAAACGTAACTGGGTGATTATAAAGATGCTCTACATGTGTCTCCGAAGGTGTTTGTTGGGTTGGCATAGATCGCGATTAGGATTTGTCACTCCGAGTATTGGAGAGGTATCTCTGGGCCCTCTCGGTAATGCACATCACGATAAGACTTGCAAGCAATGTGACTAATAAGTTAGTTGCGGGATGATGCATTACGGAACGAGTAACGAGACTTGCCAGTAACGAGATTGAACTAGGTATATATAAGGATACCGACGATCGGATATCGGGCAAGTAACATACTGATGACAAAGGGAATGACGTATGTTGTCATTGTGGTTTGACCGATAAAGATCTTCATAGAATATGTAGGAACCAATATGAGCATCCAGGTTCCGCTATTGGTTATTGACCGTAGATGTGTCTCGGTCATGTCTACATAGTTCTCTAACTCGTAGGATCCGCACGCTTAACGTTCGATGACGATTTGTATTATGAGTTATGTGTTTTGGTGACCGAAGATTATTTGGAGTCCCTGATGAGATCACGAACATGACGAGGAGTCTCAAAATAGTCGAGAGGTAAAGATTGATATATTGGAAGGTAGTATTCAGACACCAGAAGGGTTCCGGAGTGTATCGGGTACATATCGGAGTACTGGCGGGGTTACCGGAACCCCTCGGGGAAAGATATGGGCCATATGGGCCATAGGAGGGAGGCTAACCAGCCCACAAGGGGCTGGTGCGTCCCCACGTATATAAA
>NC_057811.1:35929654-35943582 GCF_018294505.1 Triticum aestivum | reverse complement strand
CGCCAAGGGGGGAGGAATCCTCCTCCTAGTAGGAGTAGGACTCCCCCCTTTCCTAGTCCTACTAAGAGAAAAGGAAGGAGGGGAAAGAGAAGGAAGGAGGGGGCGCCACCCCTCCCCCTAGTCCAATTCGGACTAGGCCCATGGGGGGAGGGCGCACGGCCAGCCCTTGGCAGCCCCTCTCTCTCTTCCCTAGGCCCAATAAGGCCCATTACTTCTCCGGTGGTTCCGATAACCCTTCCGGCACTCCGATATTTATCCGGTGACCCCCGGAACTATTCCGGTGTCCGAATATAGTCATCCAATATATTAATCTTTATGTCTCGACCATTTCGAGACTCCTCATCATGTTCGTGATCACATCCGGGACTCCGAACTACCTTTGGTACATCAAAACACATAAACTCATAATACCGATCGTCATCGAATGTTACGCGTGCGGACCCTACGGGTTCAAGAACTATGTAGACATGATGGAGACTCACTTCTGGTCAATAACCAATAGCGGAACCTGGATGCTCATATTGGTTCCTACATATTCTACGAAGATGTTTATCGGTCAAACCGCATAACAACATACGTTGTTCCCTGTGTGATCGGTATGTTACTTGCCCGAGATTCGATCGTCGGTATCTCAATACCTAGTTCAGTCTCGTTACCGGCAAGTCTCTTTACTCGTTCCGTAATGCATCGTCCCATAACTAACTCATTAGTCACATTGCTTGCAAGGCTTATAGTGATGTGCATTACCGAGAGGGCCCAGAGATACCTCTCCGACAATCGGAGTGACAAATCCTAATCTCGATCTATGCCAACTCAACAAACACCATCGGAGACACCTGTAGAGCATCTTTATAATCACCCAGTTACGTTGTGATGTTTGATAGCACACTAAGTGTTCCTCCAGTATTCGGGAGTTGCATAATCTCATAGTCATAGGAACATGTATAAGTCATGAAGAAAGCAATAGCAACAAACTAAACGATCATCGTGCTAAGCTAACGGATGGGTCATGTCAATCACATCATTCTCTAATGATGTGATCCCGTTAATCAAATGACAACTCATGTCTATGGCTAGGAAACTTAACCAGCTTTGATCAACGAGCTAGTCAAGTAGAGGCATACTAGTGACACTCTGTTTGTCTATGTATTCACACATGTACTAAGTTTCCGGTTAATACAATTCTAGCATGAATAATAAACATTTATCATGATATAAGGAAATATAAATAACAACTTTATTATTGCCTCTAGGGCATATTTCCTTCAGTCTCCCACTTGCACTAGAGTCAATAATCTAGTTCACATTGCCATGTGATTTAACACCAATAGTCACATCGTCATGTGATTTAACACTCTATAGTTCACATCGCCATGTGACCAATACTCAAAGGGTTTACTAGAGTCAATAATCTAGTTCACATCGCCATGTGATTAACACCCAAAGAGTACTAAGGTGTGATCATGTTTTGCTTGTGAGAGAAGTTTAGTCAACGGGTCTGCCACATTCAGATCCGTATGTACTTTGCAAATTTCTATGTCTACAATGCTCTGCATGGAGCTACTCTAGCTAATTGGTCTCCCACTTTCAATATGTATCCAGATTGAGACTTAGAGTCATCCGGATCGGTGTCAAAACTTGCATGGACGTAACCTTTTACGACGAACTTTTTGTCACCTCCATAACCGAGAAGCATATCCTTATTCTACTAAGGATAATTTTGACCGATGTCCAGTGATCCACTCCTGGATCACTATTGTACCCTCTTGCCAAACTCATGGTGAGGTACACAATAGGTCTGGTACACAGCATAGCATACTTCATAGAACCTATGACTGAGGCATAGGGAATGAATTTTCATTCTCTTTCTATTTTCTGCCATGGTCGGGTTTTGAGTCTTTACTCAACTTCATACCTTGCAACACAGCCAAGAACTCCTTCTTTGACAGTTCCATTTTGAACTACTTCAAAATCTTGTCAAGGTATGTACTTATTGAAAAACATTATCAAGCGTCTTGACTCTATCTTTATAGATCTTGATGCTCAATATGTAAGCAGTTTCACCGAGGTCTTTCTTTGAAAAAACTCCTTTCAAACACTCCTTTATGCTTTCCAGAAAATTCTACATTATTTCCGATCAACAATATGTCATTCACATAAACTTATCAGAAATTTTGTAGTGCTCCCACTCACTTTATTGTAAATACAGGCTTCACCACAAGTCTGTATAAAACTATATGCTTTGATTAACTTATCAAAGCGTATATTCCAACTCCGAGATGGTTGCACTAGTCCATAGATGGATCGCTGGAGCTTGCATACTTTGCTAGCACCTTTAGGATTGACAAAACCTTCTTGTTGTATCATATACAACTCTTCTTTAAGAAATCCATTAAGGAATGCAGTTTTGACATCCATTTGCCAGATTTCATAAAATGTGGCAATTGCTAACATGATTCGGACAAACTTAAGCATCACTATGAGTGAGAAAATCTCATCGTAGTCAACACCTTGAACTTGTCGAAAACTGTTTGCGACAATTCGGGCTTTGTAGATAGTAACACTACTATCAGCGTCCGTCTTCCTCTTGAAAATCCATTTATTCTCTATGGCTTGCCGATTATTGGGCAAGTCAACCAAAGTCCATACTTTGTTCTCATACATGGATCCCATCTCAGATTTCATGGCCTCAAGCCATTTCACGGAATCTGGGCTCATCATCGCTTCCTCATAGTTCTTAGGTTTGTCATGGTCAAGTAACATGACGTCCAGAATAGGATTACCGTACCACTCTGGTGCGGATCTTACTCTGGTTGACCTATAAGGTTCGGTAGTAACTTGATCAGAAGCTTCATGATCATCATCATTAGGTTCCTCACTAATAGGTGTAGGAATTACTGGAACTGATTTCTGTATGAACTACTTTCCAATAAGGGAGCAGGTACGATTACCTCATCAAGTTCTACTTTCCTCCCACTCACTTCTTTCGAGAGAAACTCCTTCTCTAGAAAGGGTCCATTCTTAGCAACGAATATCTTGCCTTCGGATCTGTGATAGAAGGTGTACCCAACAGTTTCTTTTGGGTATCCTATGAAGACGCACTTCTCCTATTTGGGTTTGAGCTTATCAGGCTGAAACATTTTCACATAAGCATCGCAACCCCAAACTTTAAGAAACGACAACTTGGGTTTCTTGCACTACAAAAAAAGACACTTCCATGATGATACGTGTTTGTCACAGTAGGTCATGTTTTCTGTCATGCATGTACATCCATGACGATTTTATGACAGAATCAAGATAGTCATACATGCGCTGTCGTAGAAGTGTTCCATGACATTACCAAAATTATCATTACGGAAGTGTCCACTTCCATGACGATAAATCGCACGTCATAGAAGTGCTTTCATCAAGGGTGACCGACACGTGGCATCGATCGTAACGGCTCGCCGTCAAGCTATCGGGTCCAGTTTTGGATCCGATAACTCATTAATAGCCCGAACCAATGGGGATTTTCTACGTGTAAAATTCTCATTGGCCGACGGAACCATGTGTCAGCTCCTTGTTGGGACAGATGTCATCCACTCATTGGACAGGAGGCGCCTATGAGACGTCGACACGTGGCACGGCCCAATAGAGGCCCATTCCGGTGAAAAGGCCGGCCCAGCTAAAGGCCCACCATGTTTTTTCAGACACTAGTGGGCTGGCCCGTTAACAGCCTGCCATGTTTTGGGTCAAATTGAGGCCAATATCAGATCAGGCCCGTTCATAGCCTGCCGAGTTTTGGGCCAAATTACGGCCATATCAGATCAGGCCCGTTAACAGGCCACTGTACCTTTGGGCCCATTGTAAGACAGGTTTGTATTTCAGCCTGTTAAATGCCCATTTACCAGCTCGGCCCGATAATAGTTTCGGCATGTTAGCGGCCCGTGGACCATCTGGGACGTTGTCGGCCCGGTTTAACTTTAGGCCATTTAACGGCCCACACAGAAACTGGGCTATTTCTTGTCCGAAGTAACTTTAGGCCTCTTAATGGCCCATAGTCCTCGTGGATAAATTTTAGCCCAACTGGCCTATCGGCCTATTAATGGCCCGTGTAACAGTTGGGCCTAATTACAACCCACGTTGAATTCGGCCTGCTTACAGCCCATCTGATAATGGCCCGTGACACTTTTGGGCCAATGGCCTGCGTGGATACCAGCCTGCTTAAAGCCCATAATTTTATTGGGCCAAACAGGCCCAAGATATATTTTGGCCTGTTAACTGCTCGTCCTATTTGGGCCCAACATGGGCCTTAGGCAGTTTTGGCCTGTATTGGCCCGTGAATTTTTCAGCTCAATGCTAGCACAATCTAGGTTTTAGCCTGTTAACAGCCCATGGTATTCTTTGGCCTAGCTGGCCAGAACTTTACTCCGCCTGTTAAAGGCAGGAAACTACTATAGGTTTAGACCTGCTAATGGCCCAAGATGATTATAGGCCCACGTTTTGGCCCATATGAGTAACGGGCCAGCCTGAAGACAGACAACACTGAGATCGACTGAACCTTCCGGCCTAAATTACAGCATACCGACCAAAGAATAAACCTAGACTATACTATAAAGAAATTACGGCATATTACATCCACTGGGAATCAAAGTTCGCTACCGGTGATAATAAAGCGCAACATGACCGCAGATTACATACACTGGGCATCAAAGGTCGCCACCAGTGCATATAAACGCGCCGACAAAAGAATATACAAAACTCAGAGCACTTCAGAAGGCACTAGGCCTGGCAAGGTCGGGCCCCGCAAGCAGCCGAACAAGCTGATGAGACCTTAGTTGTGTCAATGATAGATGCTTCATCCCTAGCTGTATGGCACCATAGTGCGCATGGCAGTCCCCTGTGATCTTCATTATATCTTTGACTTCAAGTCGGAGTTGAGCTGAAGCAAGCCTTTCCGCTTTAAGTTGAGACTGAAGAAGTCAAACTGATTGAGGCAGCGACTGCACAGAGGTTGTCTCACACCTGCTGGTGAGTAGCTTCAACTCACTGTCTTCATCAAGACAGGACCTTGGGGTCATCTCGCTGTCCTCAAGATGGTTTGGCTCACTATCTTCCCTAAAGTTCTGCCTGGCATGAGAGATACGACTCTGAAAAAGAAATAAGGAGACACGTAACAAGTTTCACAATTATATAAGCAATAAATGGATATGTTCTGCATAAGGAACATGTTTTTACAACTACAATTTTAAACTGGTAGTTGTTGCAAACATCCAATCAGATGTAAACAGCAAAGTAAACAACAATGGAGGAAATGATGCCTATCCAAATCTATACTAGAACAAAGTTTGAAGGCTTGAGAAGGATGAACTTACATTACATGTTAACACGGGTTGGACAAAGCCCTTCTCCATGTTTATGGAAGGATAATTCAATAAATTCCCCAAAGAAAAATTCTTTATAAGCGTTGCCTTTATTCTACATTTTGCAAAGAGTAAATATAGATCAAATAATATTGGAAGAAACAGAGGATAATGAAGCTCAGGTGCAGACTGATGATACATAATCAAATAGCAATTAATTAAGTACAGTGTTACAAGGCAAAAGGTACTGACAAGAGGAATGCAGACATCAACGTGTGCAGTGGCATTGGCTTTATTCAAAATTTTGGTAAGAGTAAATGTAGATATGATAATTTGGAGAAAGTGGAGGGCAGGGCAGATAAGATGCAGAGTAATGCTAGACAATCAACTATCTCGCGATGCAAGTACAGTAATACCACCACCGCCCGTTATTACTTGTCGCTCAAATGGATGTATCTAGCACTATTAAGTTCTAAATACATCCAATTGATCAACAATTAATTCGATACAGAGGGAGTACATGACAACATGTACTTACATGAGCAATCCAAAACTTCATAACCATTGTGTTAATTCTACATTTAGCTAAGAGTAAATATAGATCTTATAATTTCAAGCAAAGGGAGGATAAAGAAGCGAACATTTACAGTTGATGCTACATAATCAAATAGCAATGAGTGTAAGTATGCTGATAAAGGGCAAGAGGTACTGACAAGAGCAATGCAGAGCCCAGTATTGTCGTGAGATCCTATGATCATTTGAGCAAGGAGATTCATCTGAAATTAGTTTTCATACAAGAGAGAAGGTAAGGCACATGCAGAAATTTAGGAGTTCAAATTTTGAATTGATATCATAGACAGTACCTAACGATGGGCTCTTAGCAGTTCTAATAGGGGTTTGGCCACTTGAGTAGGGGTAAAGTGTGGTACAGTTGGGCCTGTGTTTTCCGTGGCTGCTGATCTATCTGGTTTAACAGGTATCACTACCTTTTCCAAATACCTAGTTTGTACTCCTTGTGGAATGCACTCACCCTCGTCCTTTTGGACATCTATTACGAAAGAACAACATTTGACTGGAACAACATAGTATGACGACACATGGAATAGGTACAGAAAATGGATAGGTATGGCATATACTCATATATGATGCTTAAACTAAGCAGATGGTGTAACAAAGTAGAAGTAATGCAAGAGGTTAGATGCAAAATATGTGCGACCAATACAACCTTGCTAAGTTAGAGCAAGCACCTTGATAGGTGAATAAGATAGGCCATCCTTCACCATGCCAAGTTTGTTAGCCAGTGGATTGTTCCGCAATATTCATCTCGTGCGCCCTGATACGTCCATTTTGCATCATGCTTTTATATCGACATTTATTGCATTATGGGCTGTTATTACACGTTATGTCACAATACTTATGCCTTTTCTCTCTTATTTTACCAGGTTTACATGAAGAGGGAGAATGCCGGCAGCTGGAATTCTGGGCTGGAAAAGGAGCAAATATTAGAGACCTATTCTGCACAGCTCCAAAAGTCCTGAAACTTCATGGAGGCAGTTTTTGGAATTAATAAAAAATACTGGCGAAAGAATCAACCAGAGGGGGCCACCCACCATCCACGAGGGTGGGGGACGCGCCCTACCCCCCTGGGCGCGCCCCCTGCCTCGTGGGCCCCCTGGCAGGCCTCCGGTGGCCATCTTCTGCTATGTGAAGTCTTTTACCATGGAAAAAACCAGAAGCAAGCTTTCGGGACGAAACACCGCCGTCACGAGGCGGAACCTTAGCGGAACCAATCTAGGGCTCCGGCGGAGATGTTTTGCCGGGAAAACATCCCTCCAGGAGGGGGAAATCATCGCCATCGTCATCACCATCGATCCTCTCAGTGTGAGGGGGTCAATCTCCATCAACATCTTCACCAGCACCATCTCCTCTCAAACCCTACACTACAAAAAAATACACTTCCGTGATGATACGTGTTTGTCACAGTAGGTCGCGTTTTCTGTCATGCATGTACATCCATGACAAATTTATGACAGAATCAAGATAGTCATACCTGTGGTGTCGTAGAAGTGTTCCATGACATTGTCAAAATTATCATCACGGAAGTGTCCACTTCCATGACGATAAATCGCGCGTCACAGAAGTGCTTTCGTGAAGGGTGACCGACACGTGGCATCCACCATAACGGAACGCCGTTAAGCTATCGGGTCGGGTTTTGGATCCGATAACCCGTTAACAGCCCCGACCAATGGGGATTTTCCACGTGTAAAATCATCATTGGCTGGAGGAAACACGTGTCGGCTCATCGTTGGGACAGATGTCATTCACTCATTGGACGGAAGGCGCCTATGATACGTCGACACGTGGCACGGCCCAACAGAGGCCCATTCCTGTGAAAAGGCTGGCCCGTTTGACTTGGTCAAAAGGTGGCGGGCCGGCCCATGGAAAGCCTGTTAATGGCCTGTTCGCATATAGCCCATTTACAGCCCGCTAACCCAAGGCCCGTTACGCCCTATCCGAATTAGGCCCAGTAGCGTCATCTGGGCCATCCAATATGATTCCAGCCCATTTTCACTTCTGGCCCATGTATGACCCATGACGTCTTTCGGCCAATATGAGGCCCTATGTAACTCTTGGCCTATTACCGGCCCGTGGTGAAACTGGCCCGTAATGAATAGTGTATCACTTTATACCCATTAACGGCTCGTGGTGAAACTGGCCCGTAATGAACAGTGTATCACTTTATACCCATTAACGGCCCGTGGTGAAACCGGCCCGTAATGAACAGTGTATCACTTTATACCCATTAACGGCCCGTTATTCCGTTGGGCCATTTCCAGCCCATGTTATCTTTCGGCCTTCTCAGAGCCCATTTATTCTTCGGCTCATTTCCAGCATTTGTTTACTTACGGCCCGTTACTGTCATTTTCTGCTTGTGGGCCAAATTCAGCCCGTTGTTACAGTCGGCCCGTCTGTGGTCCGTTAATACGTTGGGCCGTTTTCATAGCGTCATCAAATACGGCCTATTGACGATGGCCCGTTATGGTCGGCCCATGAACGGACGATTCCAACTCTAGCCCGTTTACGGCCATAATGCGGCCTGTTATTGGCCCATGTTTGGCCAATCGATCATACGGCCTTTATAAGGCCCATTGATGATACGCCCCGTAGAAGGCCCATTGTTTCTACGGCCCGTAGAAGGCCCATTGTTTCTACGACCCGTAGAAGGCCTACTGTTTCTACGGCCCGTAGAAGGCTCACTGTTTCTACGGCCCGTAGCAGGCCCAGTGTCACTACAGTAAATATTAGCCCATGGTTATTGTGGCCTAGTTTTAAAAAATAGGTTATTGCAGCCACTAGCAAACCGCAGAAAAAGAACTGCACTGACTACAAGCAAACAAATAAACAAAACAACAAGGAAATAAATAAGCAAGCAACTTATGCTAGGCTATCACGGCTATTACACATATTACATCCACTGGGCATCAAAGTTCGCCACTAGTGCAAATATAGGGAACAAAGCAGCATATAAACGCCACAGCAAAACAAGTCCAGAACTGAAACCACTTCAGAAGAGTTCAAGAAACAATATCCTGGGTACCCATAATGCTGGCAAGATGCTTAGCAAGCTTATTAACTTTCTCTTGTTTGGCGCTTAAATCCTCCAGCGCTTGCTGTTGCACAAGAAAGTACGCATCTGAATTCTGCAGGGACTTCCTCAGTCCTTCGGCTTCTTGCCGCAGCACAGCTGACTGATGCCTTTCAGCTTGTAGCTGAGACTGAAGAAGCCAAAGTGATTCAAAGAGCTTGTGCCAGTGGTACTGGCCAGTAACTCGAACACTACATCAACGCAGGACTGTGGGGTTTTCTCACTGTCTACAAGATCGTTTTTATCACCTTTCTTGGAGACGAACAGGGTTGTCTCACTATCTTGAACCTTATCTGCATTACTTTCTCTACCATTGCATAGTGGGGTGCTCTTCTCCAATATTCTGTTTGCATACTACAAGAGAAACAAGCAGACACATCACAGGTTTAGCTTGTAGTATACGAAACTCATTTTGGTAAACCAGTTCAGTAGTAAGGTGGACAGGATAACAGCATGAAACAAACATATATCTATGTACTATGGTCACTGTATTGTCCATATCATTCTAGTTTATGTTCCCTAATCAAGATAGAGACACAGTTCAACTCATATATTTTTAAGACACAGCAACATAGACAGAATATAAGTGTGAGAAACTACACAGCATTGGCAGCACTTGTAATGTGCATCACATGAGAACATAACTGTTTATACAACTTAAACTGAAATCAACATAGAGCAAGAAGTTAGAACAGCAATCCAGTTAAAGAAATAGGTTTAAAACATACCTGTTGCACCATTGGAGTTTCAATTGGATCCTTCAAATTCGAAAGTAGTTGGCATGAGTAAATACAGTGATGCAACAGCAAAGGAGTATGGACCATAGCTACGGAATCTGACCTGAGAACAGTTGCTCTTCTGCTTTAAACATGGAGTTTGGGTTAGCTGTGGTGGTCTTCGTGCTTTGGGCACTGCAGTAGCTTTACAAACTGCTCGTGTGGGGGTACTCTGTGGTGGACATGGTGCTTTGTCAACTATAAGTGGGTTACTATCCGCTGGGGTTGCGGTTAGATGGGTTGTAGCTGGTTCTCTGCTCAACGGTGTAAGTGTGCAATCTGGAAGAGTCTCGATTATGTGTGGTGGGGCTAGTTTGTGGGCCAGTACAACCATGGTTCTATCTGCATCGACGGGTAGCATTGTCTTTTGTGAAGAATGGGTTTTTGCTCCCTTAGATACTGCCATCACCCCCTCCAATTCAAATGGCTGATAAACAAGAAAAGAAATTGAACGTACAAACATTGTATGATAGACAGATGTGGTAATTGACATATATGTTGTCTAACCAAACAGGACAGCATGACACAATTTCACATATATGATGCCTAACTAAACAGGATAGCATGACACAGTTTCAGATATATGATGGATAACTTAACATGATATAATGGCATAATTCAACATATGATGAGTACCTAAACATGATGACATGACAAAACTATATGATGTCTTTCTAAAATAGGTTGGGATGAAATAATTCACATACATGTTGTCTAAGTATACAGGATGGCATGATATAATTGACATAATTGATTCATATACTAAGCAGCTGGCACTCGCATGTATGATCTCTAAACTAAGCAGATAGAATTCAATATTGTGCATATGATGTCTAAACTAAGCAATGCAAGACACCATATGCATCATATGAGAAATATAAACATTGCAACTTAGAGCATACACCTCGGGTGGGATATAGGACTGGTCATCTATCTCTGAATCCTCCTCTGAGGAGCTCCCTGTAACCATCGAGATATATGCTTCAACAGGTACCATTCCTGCTCTGAAGACCTTGTTTTCACTCCAGATTTTTCCATAACCGGCTCAAATGGCTGATACACATGAATAGTAGTTCAATATACACAGATTGTCGACAAATGGAATACGTAATGAAAAAAAAGATGGCATGAGATAATTCACATATATGATGCCTGGCTCCATAGCGGTGCATAATTCACATATATGATAACTGGCTGAAAAACATGGCATTGCATAATTCACATATCTGATATAGAAAGCAAACAGGAGGCATTCACACAAAGCATGTCTAATCTAAGCAGATGGCATGGCAATGCAAGACACCATATGCATGATATGAGCAATATAACCCAGCCAAGTTAGAGCATGCACCTCGGGGGGGATACGACTGGTCATCTCTCTCTGAATCCTCCTCTGAGGAGCTATCTGTAACCAGCAAGAAATCTGCATCGACAGGTAGCACTGACTGCTCAGAAGACCTTGTTTTCACTCCAGATTTTCCCATGACCGACTCAAATGGCTGATGCACAGGAAGAGTAGATGAATGTATAAACATTATTGACAAATGGAATACATTATGGAAAAAAATATGGCACAATACAATTCACATATACGATGACTGGCTAAACAGGATGGCATTGCATGATTCACGTATATGATGCCTGGCTAAAGAAGATGGCATTGCATAATTCCCATATACTCCCTCCGTTCCTAAATATTTGTATTTTTAGAGATTTCAAATGGACTACCACATACGGATGTATATAGACATATTTTAGAGTGTAGATTCACTCATTTTGTTCCGTATGTAGTCACTTGTTGAAATCTCTAAAAAGACAAATATTTAGGAATGGCGGGAGTATGATATAGAAACCAAACATGTGGCATTCACACAAAGCAAATCTAAACTAAGCTGATGACATATAAGATGTATAATGTAAGCAATGCAAGGCGCCATATGCATGATATGACCAACATCAGCATGCCAGGTTAGAGCAAACACCTCAGGTGGTAAACAGGCGTGGTCAGCTCCTTCTGCATCTCCATCTGAACAGTTATCTTCCTCTGGAATACAATATGGAAATGCAGGAGGGGGGGGGGGCACTTCGCACACTATGGAGCGGCGTCTGCATGACATTATATTTGCACGCAATGGTCTTCTCTTTTCCTCTACATGTTCAGTACGATTGTGTACAATATCTGACATGCATAATAAAAAAATAGTTAGATTTTGTAAGGCCTAAGGGGTGCATGCAAAAATCAAGACTGATGGTAGCAAACGAGTGGATGGATCCAAAACTAATGATAGCAGGTAGATTATAGCTTCAGTTTAAAAAGATACACAATGGATCATCTATTGTTTGTTGCCCACCCAACATGAACCACATAGAAGACCCCAGATGAACCAGATAGTAGACAGATACTATTCGTTGCTGGCTCGATATGAGACCCATGGGCAATTCAAAACTCAAGATTGAACGATAAAGTAGCTGGTAATAATAACCGATGTATAACGTAAGCAAACACGAAAGACTGCGACATCTCTTCCGGAACTGTGTAGTCCTCAGGTTCATCTGCTCAGTCGATGATGGTAATGCAGTTGGCGTGGCTGCCGGCAACGGGGAAGATGATCTGAGGCGGCGAAAGGAAGTCTGCAGGGGGGATCTCTGCTGCAGTGAATGCTTCTGTCGATGGTGCACCTCAGGTGGGGTGGATGACGGCACGGCAGGAGCATGACATAACACACAGAGTTTTCTTTGACGCCTATCTGAAAATGAAGTAAATCTGTAAGGTCTCCTTAGAATTAGAGGATTCTATAAACGCAGGGATAGGAAAAACACAGGAATAGGATAGGAATGCACGTGCAAAACAGAGCATTTGGAAACATAGGATTTCAGTCAACCTGGGTGTTTGGCTCACATGAATTGGAAGAACAGATGAATGGAGAAACAAACTGATGCGACGAGTGTACAACCTCTTTGGCATAGCCTTGTGGACCTCAGCATCATTGGGTTGGACGTGGAGGATGGTGATGATGCTGGTGTGACTGTCGGAGGCGGGGAAGAAGATCCGAGGCCTCTGGAAATGGCGCCGAGGGTACTGCTCCGCTGTGATGGACGGCTCCGTCGTTGGAGCAGCTCCGCTAAGGTGTACGGCGACGAGGCTGAAGCATGACAAGACAGACAACGTTAATTTGAAGTGGGACCCTAATATCGTCTGCAATAGATGACGTAAAATACATCACCAAAAAGTGCTAGATGTAAAACGCATCAGCCGCGCCACGGCCGCTCCGACAGATGCTCTAAGTACTGTTCACTCTGAACTTAACTGAAGAAAATGAACTTCATAGTCGAAACTGAATTTTACTATCGAAACTTATTGAACTAGTAACAGAGCATTGCAATAGATGTTTAGGGCGTTCGAGCACTAGTAGCAGAGAAGCAGTGATCTAAATCAGCAGATGCTCGAGCAGGGAACGCACTAGCAGAGAGCAAGTCGTGCAGTAGCACCGCGAGCGAGTGCTAAAGCAGCAACTCCTGTAGCTGCCGGAGGTCGTGCAGCAGCAGCAACAGCGCAAGCGAGAGCAAGAGCAGAGCAGCAGCACAAACAAAAGCAGGAGCAGTGCAGCAGCGCGACCGACAGCAAGAACAGAGCCGCAGTGCGAGCGAGAGCCGGAGCAGCTGCAGCTAGTGCCGTTGTGGAAGTCGCTGCCGAGGAAGCAACGACATGGGGGAGAGACGCCGTGGATGATGTGGCCGGCGACGGCGCCGTCGATGGAGACACGCTATGTCTGCTCGGTATCGAGCACCGGCAGCCTCGTGAGATCGAATAAAAGATAAAATGCAGCGGTGAGTGCAGAATCTCCTTGGTGGCGCCGAGTTGGCCTCGGCTTCATCGGAGGAATTGGTGAGGGTGCTGCGGTTCCGGTGGGGCAGGTCAAGACGGCGCTGTGGGGATTGAGGTGGCGCGATAGACGAGGCGAACGTCGGGGAAGCTCCTTGGAGGTGGAGGACGGGGCGACTGATCCGGCGGGACGACGAGATCGACAACGGATCCTCATCCGGTGCGGTGGACGAGGGACGGCGAGCTGTTGCGGTGGACAACGTAGTCGGGGAAGAGTCTCCGGCTGGGCGGCGGTCGGGAGGCCGACGGAGGAGCGTGGGGTTTCACGGGTTTTGGCGGCC
>NC_057811.1:35908359-35929281 GCF_018294505.1 Triticum aestivum | reverse complement strand
AAGGGGAGGGGGGAGCCAAGCTTAGGGACACACTTGTCCGAAATGTAGGGTAAGTTACCAGCGTACCCCCACCGGTTTTGACACCGCGACGTGGAGCTTCATTTCCGGCTGAGGGGTAGAAGGGGGATTTCGTGTGTCTGGGCTGCGGGAGCAATTTCGGATGAGGAGGGAGTTCTCGCACGCGTCCAAATTTCGGGATAACAAGGCACGACGCGGGTTGAAGAAGCGGGAGTTTCAAAGCAGGTGAGACAAAAGATACTCGAGCTTGAAAATTTCGGGATAACAAGGTGCGGATTCCTTGTTCGGCAGAACAAACTTAACGTGTAAAAAAAAACAATTCATGCAAGACACAAGAGAGTCATGTCCCCTTTTACTATATTGCTATAGATGCCATTGAAAAAACTACAAGAAAAATGTAAAAAAATCGGGAGAGCAAGATTACCCTGCACAGTACCAAATCGATTCGCACTTCCCTCAACAACAAGAAAAGACAAATCAATTCCCACCAAAGAAAGAGTAATGTCCCTTTTTATATGATTACAGATGCCATGATCTCGAATTTCAATTTTTGAATCCATGTTATGTTGAATTCGAATATATCGTTAGGTGACCTTGCGGTTTATAATTGATGTAGTCGTACATTTTGATCTTCCATCATATATGAACATTTTACTCCACCATGTGCACATATATATTGTCGTCTACCATATGGACTAAATTTGAATACGATTGTTGTCAAGTTATACAATAATTTAAATATTATCTTGATAACGAAAAACATACATATAGCAGTAATCATATTTCACTATGAACTACATGTATCATACGCTCTCCAATTCAAATATTTGTATCCATTATAGGTTGAATTCAAATCATAGTACATTATTGGTCTAGGTAGCGAGATGTTTGGGATAATCAAAACCCTGTTTTCATACGTATAATTTTTGGCTGAAATGGGACAAGTTTTGGTATAAGCCTCTTGCAAAACCGGAGATTCTCTCAACAAGCCTCGTGGTCCCGAGAGGGAACGTGTCACCTTTGTGTGCGAAACGATATACGCTGCCTCCTCCCTGATTTTATTTACAGAGGCAACATAGAACTATATGAGTGCCATGTTAAATTTTGGAATTATTTCAAGTTCATTTGGCCTTTTTATACATTAATTGAGTTTCTAGACTTCTAATGTGCATAATCTAAATATGAATTGCATGCACATGCTCCGGTGCACCAAAGTGGGTTGAAAAATCACATGTGTGTCCTTGGTTGAATTTCTAGGTCCCATGGAAGAAATGAGAATGAAATTCAAACATCTGGGCATCATGACTCGGTCGAGAACATCAAGAAACTTTGATTTTAGATTCATGTAAATCCAAAACTCGCCTGGAAATCATGAAACTTGGCATGATGTCATGTCATGGCACTAACATGTTGTGGTAAAAAATTGGGCCGATTTGGAAGCTCGTGGTTCTAAGAGGGAACGTGCCACCTTTGAGTGTGAAACGATATACGCTGCCCCCCTTGAGTTTCTTAACAAAGGCAACATAGAACTACATTAGTGCCCTGTTAAATTTTGGAATTATTCCGGTTTCGTTTGTCGTTTTTATACATTAATTGAGTTTCTGGTCATTTAATGTGCATAAGTCAAATTTGAACTACAAGCACATGCTCTCGTGCACCAAAGTTGGTTGAAAAATCACATTTGTGTCCTCGGGTGAATTTCTAGGTCCCATGCAAGAAATGAGAATAAAATTAAAACACCTGGGCATCGTGGCTCAGCCGAGAACATTGAGAAACTTGGTTTTAAAATCATGAAACTTGGCATGGTGTCATGTCATGGTAGTACCATGCCGTGGTAAAAAAAATTGGCTGAATACGAACAAATTTTGGTATAAGCTTCTTGCAAATCGGAGCTTCTCTCAAGAAGGCTCGTGGTTCTGGGAGGGAACGTGTCACCTTTGTGTGCATAATTCAAATTTGAAATACAAGCACATGTTCCAGTGCACCAAAGTTGGTTGAAAAATCACATGTGTGTCCTCGGGTAAATTTCTAGGTTCCATGCAAGAAATGGGAATGAAATTCAAAATTCTGGGCGTCGTGGCTAGGTTGGAAACATTGAGAAACTTAGTTTTTTAATTCCTGTAAATCCAAAACACGCATGAAAATAATGAAACTTGGCTTGGTGCCATGACATGGCACCAACATGCCGTGGTAAATTTGCACTCCGATTTGCGAAGGCGCACACATTAACAATCAACAAAGTCATTTTGGAACAAGTGTTGTCACGTTACAATCGGAAACACAAGTATTATTGAAACCGTGGGCGTTCTACTTACTAGTACCATTTACGTGCCGCCACATGTCCCCATTTTTTATTAGCTAGGAGGCGCCGTGCAGGGTAGCTATTTGAGTACGAGAGGCGTGCGATCAGACCCCTGCGCGTGCTTATCGGGAGGAGAGCCCTTTGACCTCCATCTGCCGTCCACCTCTCTCCCAAGGTCTCCATTAATGGCGCCCGAGCCTCTGTTTAATGGCGTGGCTATGTCTCACTCGACTGAGAATTAAGAGAAAAAAAAGAAAATCTGAAAGCACGGATCTTGATGTAAGATCCGACGGACCTATATAGCATCTACTGCGACTTATAGCAAGACTGATGAATATATAAGGACGATTAATTTTTTTTGATCAAAGAAGGGCTTGCCCCTTCCGATTTTCATTACTAAAAACCACCACAATTCACAAGAAGTTCAGCATAACTCCAGCCTAACACGAAGGACTAAAAGCAACATCCCAAGAGGCCAACAAAGGCCAAACATCCGCGCTAGAACCCAACATTTCACAACCGACGACACAATCCACATCCTAAACCGATTATTACATCAAAAGGAACCAGGAAACTAACGGAAGACCAGCAGCAACTAGAAGAACAGCAACGCCAGGGTCGCCACAGCAAGAGTTTTCTTCATTCCAGCCTCGCAACATTGATCTTCCACAGAAAGATAAGGACGATTAATTGTCTTACATAATTAGAAAGATAATTAAAAAAGCCACATGCGGCTACGCCCGAAATGCACAAGGGCAAAAGAAGAAGGAAGACAAGGATCTGGCTCACTGATCTCTACTTTCTTGATGCGTTGCTGCAGGCCGCGGGAACTAGTCTCCGCGGCGAGCGGAGATGAGCTCTTTCGTGTCCTCAAGACGCTGCTTGAGAACATCCATGGATTCCTCCACCAGCCTTTGGTGCTCGTTGCGGAGCATGTCATTCTCGTCCATAAGTTTCTTGATGATGACGCCGGTCCTCTTCAACAAGGCACTAGTCTCCTCCTGCTGGTCTGCACTTCGGACGATCTTCTCCCTCAGCAGGTCGCGCTCAGCCCGGAGCCTCTCATTGCCCTCCCTTAGTTGCCGGATGACGCCGGTAGCCTGTTCAAACGAGGCTTTCATGTCATCCTGCAACCTCGCCCAGCCGGAGATCTGATCCCGGCTATGGACGATCGCATGCATGCGCGTGTAACAGTCGCCGTCTGCCCGCGAGAAATTTTCCCAGGCCGCCGCGGCACGGCGGGACATCTGTGCTGCATTCGTGGCGCGACGGGACATCTCTGCTGCTTCCGCGGCGTGGCCGGACTAGTCTGCTGCATCGACGGCCCGGTGGGACCTCCGTGCTGCTTCAGCGGTGCGGCGGGACCTCTATGCTGCTACATCCGCGCGGCGGGACATGTCGGCTGCTCTCGCAGCGAGGCGGGACATCTCTCGTGCTTCTGCTTCCATGCTCGCCTCTCCCTGGTGGCAATCTCTCGACCCAGAACTCACGCTGGCCATGGCAGACGCAAGGGAAGGATGCTGAATGACTTGTTTGTTTTTGTGGATGAGGAGTTGAGGAGGAATGTGCAGTCATCTTGGCATACTAGTATTTATAACTGAGTACTAATACGCTCCTAAGTGGAAAACCGTTTAGGTTGTAATCGGTGTGAACAGGTTTGCAATTCAATATAGCGTGGTACTAATACGCTCCTAAGTGGGAAACCGTTTAGGTTGTGATCGGTGTGAACAGGTTTGCAATTCAATATAGCATGGAGTAATTTGGAATGTGACGAGACGCAAGCTCAAAATTTATTGACGGTTCTAGTTTTGAAGTGCGGCACTATTCCCGGATGGAGTACTTCTTTTTCTACTCCCTCCTTTCCAGTTTTATAGGGCTTATCTCAAAACTTTGGTTTTTCCATTTTATAAGGCTCAATTTGGTTGTTCCCCAACACATGTTTAGATTCCAAGGTGCATTAAATCATTGCATGCAAGTATTAAGAGAAAATTGACCAATGCATGTACTTTATGCATGCATGCATTGCAATTAATGCATTGATAAACATAATTTTTTGAGAAAAACAAGAGCATTAATTAGGTGATTTTGCAAACTACAAAAAATATTCCACCACTCACCATCTTTGTTTGTGAGATTTTTGAATTAAGCCGTATAAACCGGAAATGAGGGAGTACTGCTGTGTACGTGCAATAACTGGCACCGTCGTATACATATCTTACGGTTAATGGGGCGTTCGATAGGAATAGCCGCGTGGCGAGCTCTCACACACGCGTCTGTTTTTTCTCGAAAAGGAGGATGAGGACCCCCGGCCTCTGCATCTGGGAGTCACACACGCATCTGTAGCTACGAATTGTAGTGTTCTCAACCATCCGATTGGCTCTATCATGGATGTACCTATATACTAAAACATGTCTAGATACATCTATATTTTGACAAATGGAAGGCATGTATTGTGAAACGGAGGGAGTGCTTGTCATCAAAATGGATAAAAAGGGACGTATCTAGAACTAAAATACGTCTACATACATCTCCTTTTATCCATTTTGATGACAAGTAGTACTTCTTACCCAAAGGAACTTTATATCCAACAGACACAAAATATCCGTTCGACTGTTGGAAATTACTGATCTGATGTCGAAGTAATTGCTGCATCGCCACCAAAACTTCTTAAGCTAAAGTAGACCAAGGTAATCCCTTTATTAGCATATTACTAAGGTAAACAGAAGGCACTGTAGAAACATTTAGGACGTGAGCTTGTCAATCTGAATGTGGAGGGACACAAGCTTAGCCCCGGCCAGCAGCTTGGGCGGAACTGTCAAGAAGGTCAACTCCTGCACGTCAACGTCGCCGGGATCCTTGCTGCTTGTCGCCTCCATTTCCACCTTGACGGCGTCGGTCGTGCCTTTGGGCTCCCCCGGCAGGCCGTTCGCCCACATCTTGGCCATGTAGTGCGGCAGTGGGGACGCCCCCGCTCTGATGCAGACGACCGACACGGTGACAGGCGCGCCGATGTCGAGCATGCCGCCAACCAAGAAAAACGCGCGGCGGTCCTCCTTCACGAACAGCAAGAGCCGTGGCTCCGACAGTGGCACTTGCAGCTGGAGCACCTTGTCGTACTGGATCCTGTGCACGGGCATGGGATGCGCAGTGCTGATGTGGTGGTAGAGCGCCGGCGGCGGGCCTTCGTAGCCGCAGACGGGCACGGGGCATTTGCAGGGCGCAAGCGGACACACGCTCTGGTGATCGGCGAGCTTGTGGTAAGTGACGTAGAGCCCACAGCCTTCGTGCGGGCACTCCACCCTCACCGATGAAAGGACGGAGTCCACCGCCGTGTTCCGCATGTCGAAGCCACCACCGCGCTCGCACTGCCGCTGGTTCCCGGGGCGCTCGACGCGGTAGTCCGCGCAGGCCAGGTGCCCTCCCTTGCACTGCAGAAATCAATCGAACAACACATCAATCAAGAAACCTGCACCTTGCTCAATCAGCCGAACGGACGAGGTGTATTCGAACCTCATACACTGGAGGCGTCAAGGGGCGAAGGCATAAGGGGCAGTGGAGCACGGTGAGGTCCATCGAGACCTTAGAGAGCTCCATCGTCGGGTCCTGTTCGGTCTGCATGATCTCGCCCTCCTCGTGCACAACCATCTCTCGACTTGGGCCGGGGTATTACAAAGCTTTACCGTCACATATTTTATACTACTTCAAGGTGCATTAAATCAACACATGCAAGTATCAAAAGGAGAGTCACGGCATGCATGCATGCGTTGTAATTAATGCATCGGTAAACGCAAATTATTGAAATATATCGAGTACAGTGCTTTGATGTGTCGCGTCAAATCGTACATCAACGAGAAGTTTGATTATCCTCTCCCTCGCGGACTTAACTGCACCTGCCTTTGGCTGTATGACAAGTTGGCCACACACCTGTCGGGCCCACCTGTCATACACGCAAAGGCAGGAGCGTCCCTCCCTCGATCATGAGCGTGGCGGCAGGCAAGACTAGGAGAAGCTTTCGCTACATGCTCTCCCTCCCGCACGCGGTGGACATGCAGCAGTTCAGTCGGTGTCAGATGGCCAGAAGTGTACTGTAGTACTCCTCCAGTGCAGTAGTACTCCATCATTGTTCGACTTCCCGAAGAGGCGAAGAGCCAAGCGCAGCCCGGACGCTCGTGTGGCAGTTTCATGTGTAGAGTAGACTAGGATAGCGTGTACCGTGCCTGTAAGCTTAAAATCGTTGGGGTCGGCTCCATGCTATGTGGCCGTCTCGAAGTTTAAAAAAAATTAAAATAGTCTTCTGGCCCTACCTGACACCCTGGTGATTGTAGTTTGCACGCTCATCTGGTGAAGACAGGAATAAATATTTTAATTTGTTTTTGTTTCGAAAAGGGGGGACTCCCCAACCTCTGCATCAGAACGATGCATATGACCACATATATTTTAATTTGTGGTGGGTAAATGTTAGAGGTCGCAGCAAATATATTGTACACCGTGGGTCTTTCAGCCAAGTTTAGAGGCAAGCATGTGGGGCCAGTGCTATGATGTGTCGCGTCAACTCGTACAACGAGGAGAAGCTTGATTTTACTACACACCTTCTCCCTCACCCATGCGCGCGGTTGCTCGCAAACGAGGACAGGCTTTTGCTTAGTAGTACTTCTACAACAAGCTATCCGTCCAACTCGCGGTGGACAGACATGCAGCAGTGGATTCGACACTGTAGAAGCAGCAGTAGTAACATCATTGTTCGTCTTCTCGAAGAGGTGAAGAGCCAAGCGCAAACCGAACGTTGCAGTTGCGAACATTGGAGCACGCATATAGCCAGGCTCTTGCATGGGACAAAATTGCTATGTGAGCCCACTATTGTACTAGTACGTACAACTACTTGCTAGTATAACCCTGTAAACCAGAAAGGAGTATTTGCCCTTCTAGAGATTTCAACAAGTGACTAGACTACACCGAGACGAAGTACATATGGAGCAAAATGAGTGAATCTGCACCGTAAATAAATACGTACTAGTTCTATCGTTCTCCTCTCCGAGGTGCACAATATTGAGTATACTGACTAGTCTCTTTTTGACACGCATTTACGTTTTTTTACACAGTACAGACACAAGCGCTCAAATACACACGCATACACTCACCCCTATGAACGCACACACGCACGGCACTATCATCTTGAAATTTACGAATTCACCATAGGCACCTCGTCGTCGACGGGTCCATAGGTGCCTGAATGCCAAGGAGGGAGAGGGTAGCGGTTCCCGAGACGTTGAACGGTCAGTGATGCATCCTCAATTACATGCAGAGGGAATTAATTGGAGAAGCAGAATAGAGCCAACACGATGTGAATGCAACACAGTTTGGACTCTCATATAATAAAGGCGCCCCACCACTCCAATCCATCTACTCCCTAGTCTCTTCTCAACATTGCTCACTCCAATCCAGGACCAAGTGACCAGAAGCCACAAGCACCTATGGAGGCGATGGACGCGAGCGGCAGTCGGCTGTGCCAAATCATCCAAGGCGCCGGCCTGCGGCCCCGCACCGCACAGTGTTTCCAGACGGTGCTGGCGACTGCAGGCATCGTAGCCCTCGCCAACGCCGGCTTCGCCTCTCGCATGGACGACATGATGTCAACTCCATCCGCAAGTTCACCGCCGTCAAGAAGCGCGCCGACGACCTTGCCGTACTGCTCCAGCCCGCGCGCCCAGGCTCCTCATTGCCTGCCACCCTCATCGGCCTCCATGGTGACGAACTCTTTCAAGCCCTGGTGGCCCTGCAGGTGCCGGAGGTCGCGACGAAGAATGTGCACCTCGAGGCCGCGCTCGCCGCGCAGCGCCTCGCCATGCAAGAAACCGTCGACCTGCACATCCACGTCTACGAGGAAATCGTCTACATAGGCCACTACAAGGCAAGCAAGGACAGAAAGACGTTGGCCTTCTTCCAGCGGCTGGAATCTTTGGACGCCATTGTTCAGAAGCACGTCGACCTGCCCACGAAAGCCGCTGCTACTTAGGCGCCGTTCGGTGGGCCGGCGCCCTGAGTCAAGGAGGTGGACGTCATCGATGGATGCATCTCTTCTTGCCTCCTGTAACCAGCACTGCATCGCCTCGTGGCCTTAATGTTTTATTAGTATAGTACTCCCTCCGTTCCCAAATATAAGTCTTTCTAAAGATTCCAGCAAGTGACTACTACATACGGAGCAAAATGAGTGAATCTACACTCTAAACTATGTCTACATACATCTGTATGTTGTATTCCATTTGAAATAGTATCTAAAAAGGATTATATTTATGAACAGAGGGAGTATATGGCATTTTTATTCCAGTCGTAACGTTTTTATTCCAGTCGTAACATTTTTATTCAAGAGTGACCCGGTCGAACAGTTGCTCTAGTGCGCTTACATAGCGCACCAGATGCAATTGCGCAGGATCCGTCTCGTGGTCTCCGTTGGCAACTTGGGGCGGCCTACCATACCCGTCACGACTGGGGTAGTAGTAGAACGAGCGACAGTTAACTCTGGGCGACAAGTGCCGGAGTTGAACTATAGCTTCTCGGGCTGCCAGTTGGATGGCTTGTGGCTCAAAGGAAGTGGTCCTTCCAGTGAACCTGTAGGGGCGTTCTGGCGACAGACCCCTACCGTAGATGTGCACAGTAGCCCAGTACTGACGGCTCTCACCGTACATGGGTCCCTGGTACACAACATACTCAGGAGGCTCTTCTAACGCATAGGCACGGCGGGTGAGGTTTGCGAGCACGGTCACAAAACCTCCAAGGTTGGTCGCTGTGGTCTCATTGTGAACAATGGGACCAGGCATCGTGGCTTGGGTTGGGAGAAAGAGGCTGTGCTGTGATTGAGGCTAGCGTGCCCTTTTTATAGGGAAAGGGGAGGGAGTCTTCCTCCGCACGCTTGCAAAAGAGACAGGCTGGGTGTCGGTCACTGGCGCGTGATCGACGGGCTAGGCGGATAGGTTGGGCACCGTCCGCCGAAAAGGGCGTCGGGTCACTGTGGAGCTATCTTACGCGGGAAGCTTGACCGGGGGTTAGGCTAAGGTCTGGTGGTTTGGTTAACCTAAGTTTATTGACCTGGCTAGGATAGGATTAGCCAATGGTCAGCCTGGCTCTGATACCAAGTCTGTCATGACCGGATTTTTGGGGTATAAACTCCCAGAAAACGGCCTGTGCGCCCACCAGCCCCAGGATTACTGTTAGCTGATGAGGTACCAACTTGATACAAGAATTCCAAGCAAGTACAAAAATATGTAGTACAAGGCCATTCAGGCCTAGGAGTACAACATTTGGCTTCTGATGATTGAGGGCGGAAGCGATTGGGTACATCTGCGTCTATGGGACTCCATCTCCCACAAGAACAGCTGACCAGGATAACTCCTATCTTCGCGAGGCTGTAAACGTCAACGCGTAGGTTCCAAGGTTGTCCCGCGATGCTTATCTCCAAGCAAGGAATCTGGCCAAGACAATAGCCAGGGACAAGCCAGTGAGTACGTTTGAATGTACTCGCAAACATTAAGAACACGGGTATAATATATCAAACATGCTCCGGGTTAACATGCGATCACACGTCTGTCACGAATAGATACGAACACCATGATGCACACATGTGGTTAAAATAATTCAAAGTAAAATACTGGGTGCCAAGCGAGTGTCTGAAAGACTCCTTGAGCGGAAAATGCGAAATAATAATACAGGTGCCAAACGAGTGTCTGAAAGACTCCTCGAGCGGAAAATGCAGAATAATAACGCCGCAGTCGGGTGTCGGAGCGACACCACATAAAGGGCTTATAAAAGATAAATGAACAACAAGCATGCCGCAGTCGGGCGTCTGAGCGACGCCACAGAAAGGGCTTATAAGAGAATAATCATAGTAAATATCCAGGAGGTAGAACCGTCCCAGGGATACTCAATAATATACGCAATATAAATGGTTAGTCCAAAAATAATAAAGGTCATAATCCATATGCCAAAAATTAAACAAAATTTAGTACAGTCGTTTCTCCATCCGAAAACCGATAAATTAGTCAAGCCGTATCTCCATCCGAATACCGTTGCTATGATCCAGTTAACCGTGTCTCCATCCGAATACCGTTACAGAGTTCTAGTTAAATCGTTCTCCATCCGAATACCGTTACTGAGACTCAACTCAGACTGTGGTTTTCACTCAAGAACAAGACTATCCAACAGGATATATCCTCTGCAGAGGGAGTACCATTTTCCACGAGCAACGGGATTACTCAGTCCCTTGGGACTAATTCCGTCTATGGTCTTTTGATTGAAAATACGCCTGACCTGAACACACCAGCTTAACTCACCAGTGTCTGGAATCACCCACGACACCTGCCAAGCAAAACTCTAAGTGGGGAGGCTACAACCTCGATGTAGCATGGGATCACAAAATTTATACCGCGCGCAAACTAGGGGAGCAACCCCCCTCGGCTCCAACCGGAAACACCCATGCCCCCGGACCGAATGACAGGCTTTAATCCGTGGCCACGGGACCTTCATCACGGCCTCTCTGTACGGTGTGTGCTTTGGAAAGGGGTTGACAACCTACTGAACCATACCCTGTCCCCTGCAGGGACAAGTGGTGGTACCAAAAAAAAGGAAGCTATTGATCAAGACTCGGTCTACAACCGACTCAGGTGGTCTAAGTATCCACCAACAACATCACCACTAGTGAAATAAATCACCCCTCCTCGAGCCTCACCATGCTATGCCGGGCATACTCGTCTCGACGAGGGATTAGGGACAAGCTCGTGTCTACCCAAGACCACGACTTTCCCGGCTTCCTACCAGTGTGCAAGAGAAGCTCACGAGGATGACCCAAATCATTAGTGTATCCATTGCTGGCCACAAACAACTCCAAAGTGTACTCATACACGAGACCATAACGATACATAAACTATCACATACTCCAAGTCAAAAGGTGTTGTGATCGCATCCAAACACCACAACAAAATATTATGCCAGAGTTCAGAAATGCTTGCCTTCAAGAGTATGCAAAGGATGTACTTATTGGAAGCTTTCCTTTTCCTCCAAAAATCCTATTTTGCAAAATACACAAATAACGAATATTTCAAACACAGTACCAAAACCTGTCTCAAATATTTTAAAAAAAAATTCTTAAAATAAACTAGATGAAATTTGAGAGAGGTAGGAAAAAGAATCAACTCATTTGGAGTTTTATTTTAAAAGTTATAGCCAGTCAAAGTTTGGTCAAACTCTGTTTTTATTAAAATCAGAAAAAAGGAAAACGCTTCGAGGGAAATACGCTTACGCAGCAGAGAAACGCACGCGGGGTTTTGCGCCACCACTTAAACAGAGAGGGCGGACGCGCGGGCCACTGACAGTGGGTCCAGAGGGCCCACTAGTCAGGTTTGACTGGTCTCCCTCTCCCTCCTTTCTCTGTGCCCGAACGGTGGCGAGGCTCCGGCGGTCGTCGGCGACGAACGGCGACTCCTCGAGGGCATCTGTGGGCAGGGATGGGTTGGCTAGACCAAGGCGATCCTCTGGGTGGTTGTCGGGTCGTCGAAGGTGGAAGGAGTCGCCGGCGGTGAGCTCCGCGGCGGGGAAAAGCTACGGTGGTGAAGTGCTTTTTGTGCTCCGGTGGTCTCCGATCGAGCTTGGGTAGCTGGGCAGCTCCGCAAGGACCAGAGGGAGCTACTGGTGGTGCTAGTTGGGCGAGAGGGTGGCTGGTTGTGACGAATCGCACCGGAGTTTGGCGGCGGCCGAGCTGGCCGGAGTTGGGGAGGACGGTCCTCTCCGGTCAATCTACTGCTAGGGGAGCTCTACGGGGAGGGCCTGATGTCGCCTGGGGTCTTGAATGAGCTCGGGGACCCTTTATATAGCGTGACGAGGCTGGCTCCGCGGCGGCAGCAGATAAGATCGCCGGCGACCACTTTCCTGTAGTTGCAGGGCATCGTGGCGGCGACGAATGCGTTGCGACGAGCGGGAGGATAAGCACGGCCTGTGCTCTGAGGCAGCTGGCGCGCGCTGGTGGTTTGGGCGGCGCCGTCCGCGGCGGAATCCGCTGCCGACGCCGGCGTGCCGCCAAGGGCGCGGCCAGCGGGGCAGCAGGGCGTCAGAGACACCGTGGAGCAGGGGGCGGCAGTGCGCGCTTCAGCAATGCAGAGGGGGCCAGGGTCGGGTCGTGTCGAGTGCGGCAGTGCGGCGTGTCGGCGTAGTGCGCGCGCGTGCAAAACGTGCGCTCTGGGCGCGCCCAGAGCACGCACGGCACCTGCTCGACGAAATGCCAGCGCGCTCTAGAGCTCGAGGGTGGAGCTGGCACTGCACAGGATGGAGGTAGGGGTAGCAAAGCACTCAGTGGACAAGGTGGATAGGTCAGGGGTTCCAGTCCACAATGCAAACCAGAGAGCTTGCCAAAAAAAGACTGTGCACACTAGGTGTTCGACAGAATGCCAGTTGCACTTAGGCAACTCTTGGAGTGGCCAGAATCTCCAGATCAGTGTCTCCTTAGATGCAGGAGATGGTGGTAAGATTAGTTTGGCAAAAACAGAAAGTAGATAGTGCAAGTTTTGCAAAACTCCAGTTTTGGGCAGAAAGAAAAAGGGTTTAGAACATGCATTTCAAAACCTCCAATGAGCCCAATCTCCTGGACTTAAGAGTTTGGTAGGGAGGGCTGCAAGTAGGAAAAAGCTCAGGGTTACTAGAGTAAAGAAAGATAAGGTTGCAGTACAAATCATCAAATTGGACCAGAATGTAAAAGAGGCTGATCCACTCAAATTTTTCAAAGAACATCACTGGGTTTTTGCTTGAAGATGAACTGTATGTATCCATTGACATCTTCAAACACTTGGAAGAATTTTTAAAGAAATATTTAAATGGGTTGTAGTGCAAAAGTGCCTACTGGACCAGATTGGAAAAGTTGGTGTAGAGCTCAAAATCTCCAATGGCCAAGAGGTATTTTTGCATAAGAGTGATGTGGGAACATCACATGACATCCCCAAATCTTGGTGGAAATTTTGAATGCATTTGTCAAAAGGTTGCAGTGCAAAACAGGCTCCAAATGCAAAAGAAAACATTTTAAAGGAATAAAGCTTTGAGGAAAATAAATCTTGCAACATTTGAATCCACTGATAAATTTGTTTTTTATGTTAGAGAGTAATCAAGTCCAATAATACCTTTGAAGGTTTTTCCCACAAGAGGCATAAATCCAAAATCACAAAAGGTAAAACTTGACAATTGGAAAAGTTTTATTTCCTGGCAACATTTTAATAAATAAAAACAAGGCCAAAATTTTGGGGTGTCACAGAAAGTATGATGGCGAGGAACCGAGACGAGGAGAACTCTAACTTAGTTAGAGGTTAGAGTTATATTCTAACCCTGAACTAACTCTAAACCAAAGTGGTGTATGGATGGCAGGGTTAGATTGACAATAAATGCTCTATCTCAATCATTTGACTACTTTGGACCCTATTTCCTGCCGGATTTGGAGGGTGCTTGGATACGTTTTAGTTCCATGACTAAAAGTAGTGGGACTAAAACTTGCTAGCCTCACCCATGCTTGGATCCAAATACTACAGAGACTAAAATCAAGTTAATGAGCATTTATTATCCTCCAAACCCTCCAATCCAGAACTCGCCTGTGTTAAAGGAGAGGAGTTAAATGAGGAGAGAGAGGACTAATCCACATTTTAGTAGGGGTACCCCTGACTAAATTTTTTTAGTCTCAAGACTAGTTTTAGCCCCTCTTTAGTCAGGGGTGCTTGGAACTTTAGCCTCTTAAAGAGACTATTTTTAGTCAGACTAAAATAAGTCCCTTGGATGCAAGCACCCTCTTGGTGTGGCCGGCTCTTCTGTGGCCTCCTCCCGCTCACAATTGACATAAACGAACCATCTATACAAATCAAGCATGCAAAACATGATAATTTTTACTTTGTCCATACAAATGAGATATCCCACTTAAACATACAAGTCGTCAATCAAGCTTCACAAAATAAAAAAACACTTCATGAAACAAAGAATGAGCTAACTCATCACGGAAGTCATTCACGATAGGGAGGGAGCCCGGAGCCCCTCATGCACCGAGGGAGGAGCTCGCCATCGTCGCTCTGGAGGAAGGCTCTGTAGAGCCCAAGCCCCGAGAACCCCTCCGACGCTGGCCCTTGCGAGTTGAGGTCGACACCGGCATGGGTAGCAGGGCCGCTTGCCGCCGACTGGGAACTTAATCTTTGGGCCTCTAGAAATAATGCAAGCCTATAACTAAAATACATAGAAAGGTGAACTGAATCTTTGGGCCTCTAGAAATAATGCAAGCCTAAAACTAAAATACCTAGAAAGGTGAACTGAATATTTGGGCCTCTAGAAATAATGCAACCCTGAAAGTGAAATACCTAGAAAGGTGAACTGAATCTTTGGGCCTGTAGAAATAATGCAAGACTGAAACTGAAATACCTAGAAAGGTGAACTGAATCTTTGGGCCTCTAGAAATAATGCAAGCCTGAAATTGAAATACCTAGAAAGGTGAACTAAATCTTTGGGCCTCTAGAAATAATGCAAGCCTGAAATTGAAATACCTAGAAAGGTGACCTGAATCTTTGGGCCTCTAGAAAGATTTATTACCTCCTCAAGCAGCATCAAACAATTCCATGCGTGCACCACAAATCTATACCATGTTTGATCAGGATCTACTTTTCCAAATCAGAATTAGTGCTAGAGCAAGCAAGATCAATGATATGGCCGTGAGACAGAGAAGGAACGAACAAACTCACCCCTCTCGCGACCTCCCTGGTAGATGCGCCGCCGCCGCGCACGACAGAGGGAGAAAAACGACTGGTGAAGGGGGAGCGGGGCGACCTTCGAAGGCCGGAGGGAGAGGGCGGCCGGAGTAGGGCGGCAGAGGCCGGAAGGAGAGGGCGGCCGGAGGAGAGAGAGGGCGAGCGGCCCTATGGGGAACAGAGAGGAGTCGTGCGAGAGGGGGGGGAGCGATCTGGTGCGGGCAGGGGAGATTTTTTAGTTCTCTTTTAGTTGGCCCGAGGATAACTAACCCAATTAGAACCTCTCCACCGGGCTAGTTTTTTTAGCTGGGTTAGAGCAAACTAGCTCAAACTAACCCCTCTTGTTTCGATAATTTGAGGCTATTTCAACCCAAACTAGCTCTAACTCAGAGATCCAAACAAAGAGGAGTGTTACTGTACGTGCTACAGTGTGGACCATAGCACATTGTTTTTTATGGCCATATCACCACATTGTTTTCTACTGCTGGTTCACTGGGCTACCGTGGTTCGCACTGCTGGTTCACTGGGCTGCCGTGGTTCGTACTCCTCCGACCTGAGTAGTACTCTAGTATAGTACTAGTATATACCGCATCATTCTTTGCTCCTTCTTACTACTCCGACATGTGGGAGAGCCAGCATCCGGGTCGACGTGTCATGCACCAGATTAGAGCGCGGAACGGAAGGGGGGCATCACCCCGGTCGGAGCACCAGTAATTCATGACTATAGTGACTGGTCATATCACAAGTCTTTCCAGTAGTAACGCGCCGTCAAATCGCACAGCCCCACTCGCTCACCCTCCTCGCCTCTCTGTCAAACCGCCTACCCGGAAACTGCTGCGTGTACTGCCCGGGAAAAGCCCCACCCTCAACTTTTAACTACGCGAAAATAGTTCGAGCTTGTTCGTTCTATATAAATACAGTACTTACTGTATGTTTATTCACCCGTGGGGTTGTTCAATGAATGGAGGGGCGGGGAGCACAAGTGAACAATACCGTAGTACTACTAGTAGTAAGTAGGAGTCGTACAGTAGTCACCTTAAATAGAGAGTTTCTTTTCTTTAATGCCACGTACACAAATTGAAACGCTTGTTGTGGAGAGACAAAAGATAATCACTCCACTATATATGGACGCAGGGGCCTGAGCGCTTGCTTTACTAGGGTTGCTCTCTTCATTCTCTCATCCTCTCCAGATATAAACAAGATAGCGGTAGCGACATTTTCTCTCTGCTCACCGCTGGTCACAGATCCGGCCAGATCCCTTCGGCCGGTGTGTGTAGAGGACTAAAAGGTGCATCGTTCACGCGGTCATCGCCGCCGAGGGAGGAAACCCACAGCTGCCGGAGGGGCCCGATCCTCTGCCCGTGCCGTTCTCTCCGACACAGCGCCGGCTCGGGAGGTCCTCCGACCCTTCTTCCTCCCTGCCGTATTGTCCGCAGATCTGACCTGCCGCCGCCGACATCGCGACGACCCTCAGTATAAGTTCTTCGAAAGCGGCCTTGCTCTACTGCCCCAGCTCCCCACGTGTCTACATGTGCATCTTTTTCTACTCCCATCAGCTCTTCCAAAGCCACCTAAATTTTTAGTATTATTAGAGGTAAAGCTACTTCATGCATTCGAATCTAGGGCTTTGTTCAAACAACGAAGAAAGGGGGAAAAGTTGTAGCATGAATCTAGGACTTGATTCAAAGAGGAAATAATATGGTGAAAGTAGTAGAGACCGGATACCCAACCGGTCTCTTGGTTGAAAAGGGAAATAATGGGAAAATGCAGTACAAACTGGATAAGGAACATATCTATTATTGGTTGAAAAAAGGATAGAAAGTGGCGGCTGGTGGACAAGTCAACAGAGTATGTCCAGGATTAGATTTGCTGCCATCACATAGTAAAAGGTCTCCAGGATTAGATTTGCTGCCCTCACATAGTAAAAGGTCTCAGGATTAGATTTGCTGCCCCCACATAGTAAAAGGTCTCAGGATTAGATTTGCCGCCCTCACATAGTAAAAGGTCTCCAGGATTAGATTTGCTGCCCTCACATAGTACAAGGTCTCCAGGATTAGGTTTGCTGCCCTCACATAGCATGACCAAACTCGGCATCACCACTTTATGCCTCCTTGTAGGTACATTGTGCTGATGCGTCCACTATCGCATGTCCTTATACCAACCATTTGCTGTTGTTAATGTAAGGGCGAATGTAAAATGAAGCGATCACACTGTTACCTTAGGGACATGTCTAACCAGTGTTATTGTTAATCTAATGCCTCCAATGATAAGATGCAATTAAACTGTGTTACAAATGGCACTCCTGCTGTTTTCCCCAGTATGATAAGTAAGTTGCTCCTTTACGCTGCTGAGTGTCATGGTGTCCCCACGGTCCCATGCCCTTAAACCAACTCTTTAGCTGCTGTTGATTTACTGTGTCTGGTAAACAAGCAATGCCACCATTAAAGTAATCCCATATTTGAGGAATGTCATTGTTGATCGTAATGCTTCTGGTAACATGAAGCATTGCTAACGTTTTAAAATTTCTACTATCCTTGCGTGATTGCCATGAACATAATTAAGATGCTTATTTTCATTTTGCATATGTTTCGTATATTCTTATTGACCAGCAACTGTTTACTTTCTATCTTTTTGTGCAGATAGGGATATCCATTTCAGCTTGTTGCTATTGTGACCTTTTGGTGAACTGCACAAAACACTTTTTTGGAATGAGTGTGTTGTGCAGTTCAACTAAAATGTTACATGGGCAACATCTCTCAATTTTGGTGGAACTGCACAAAATGGTGATTGGAGTTTCCAAAATCTCCGTCAAATTCTGCTGGTAATCTCGTGCAACATTTTATTAGCCTTTGCAAGATGAGCCGTAGCTGAATGATGCAATCTTTGCTTCATTTCAGGCGAACTGCAGAAAAAGTGGCATGAATTGAATCATCGAGTGGAGCTGCAGGTTGACTTCCACTAGTGCCACTATTATAGTAATCATGCTCTTTATTATCTGTGCTGTGCAAACAGGAATACTAACCTACAGATGTTGTGACGGTCAAGAGCATTCGCCAAGTTCTTCGATTGTATGACATGGCTAGCCAAGATGGATTTAATCCCGATATTCACTTTATCAAAAGGCTCTAATGGGTTGGTTCTGAATCTTGCAAGCTGGGAATCAGTGAGATGTGTAGGCATCTTTGTTGTACTTATTATTTGAGTCTTATTTGTTGGTTCTGAATCTTGCAAGCTGGGAATCAATGAGATGTGTAGGCATCTTTGTTGTACTTATTATTTGGATCTTATTTGTTGGTTCTGAATCTTGCAAGCTGGGAAACACGGCATGATGATGCAGAGGACAACAACCATAACAAAAAGTTCAAACTTGGTAGTATTATCTTTGTGAAAGTGCGACAAATGTGCTGATCGTGAGCGTCCTGAGAATAATAATTCTAATTGTTGTGCATGTTGATCCTGTGGCACTGATAGAACGAGCGAATGCATTGCTTGTTTTAAGTATAAATTTCTATTAAAGCTAATTAAATTTAAGTAAAGTGACCACTAACTCCTGTTATTACAGTACCAATACAGACCCGCTTGTGAACCGACGTGTGGCCGAGGGTGCATCTTCTGCCGGGCGTGCAGCGGACGAGGGAGGGGTAGTAACTGTTGTCGCCTGTACACACTCAGCTTACTGTTGAATCCAGTTCCCCAAGAGATGAAAAATGAACTGCTGCCGCCGCCTACACACTCGTTCACTCGAAGAGACTCCAATGGCGATCCGAGGGGTGAGCCTGCTGGATATGGACTTTAGCAAGGAGTTCCCCTTTGAGTTCGCCGTTCAGTCCTATGGCTGCACCAAGTTGAATGTGATGTACACCAACGATACGGACTCGGTGAAGCTCTGCCTCGCCTCAGTCCTATGGCTGCACCAGGTTCTGGAGCATTCGCCCGTTTCATCGGCAGCGCTGACTGCACCTTCGCTACGGTGGAGAGAAGGAAGAACGCAACGATTCGGCCATCTGGTGCAACAACCTCGTCGACATCCAGAAGCAATACAAGATCATCAGCAACGGGAAGGAGAAGGACTCCGTGGTTGACCTCGCTGAGACCATCATCGACCCCTGATACGCCAACATGAAAGAAGACGACCTGAACACGTGGGAGGTACCTCTGAATCTAGCCTACATAACCTACGCGGCCAAGGACGCATACGCATGCTATGACATGTACAGGCAGATCTTGGACATGAGGGCGTGTCTACTTCCCGTAACTGATGAGTACACGGACAGCCGCAGCGTCATTATCAAGCGTGCCAGGGAGGTCTAGATGTTGTACTTTATCTGTTTATAAGCACCTTTATCATCTGAGTGTTTCATGCATTAGCCTATCTGTCGTAATTATCTGTTTTGTCCGAAATATTTCTTTTAAGAACCCATTAACCTGATTGCTTTTTTTAGTGGCTATTTGCTTATGTATGTAAACTAGTACACTTCTCCGTAAAAAAACTAGTTCACTCGGCTGCCGTGCTTTGAATCTCCTTCCTCCCAACATATTCCCCTCCTCAGGTGGACCCAGCAGGTCTCTGAATTTTCTCCCACTTTCTTTTTCGATGTAAACTGAGTTTTCTCCCAATACTTTCCCCTAGAACCAACTCAACTGTCCCACGTCTAGCCTAAAAAATAATAATACCCCACGTACTATTAACTCATCAAATTAAAATGATATTTTATTTCGTAAGTTGAAAGTTCTTACAAAATAATAATAATAATTTTTTATATATAACTTGGCAAGTTAACTCCTAGTGATTGCATACATAAGCTTGCAAAGATTTTACTGATGTGCAATCATGTGTTTATGTTTTTATAACATTTCTCCGTCTAGCCCAACATGATATTTTCACCCAGCCCAGCAAGTCCGCGGATTTCGAGAAAAATGCAAATGGGATTTAAACAGGGTGCATAGATGCTACATCATTGTTTCACCCAGCCCACCAAATGGACTAAAAAAACAAATGGACTGGCTGACATGTGGGCCAGTAGGTCGAAGCCTAAGAAGGCGTTGGATTTACATCCAACGGCCGGCATTCTTCTTCAATCTCTCATCTTCTTCCCCTACCGCTGCCGGAACCGCCTGATCCAGCCTTCGGCGTCCAGCGGCGTTGTTTTGCGCTCCTCAGCGAAACGCTACCCCGCCGACGGCCAGGCCATCCCTCCACTCCGCACCTCCTGTTATTCTCTGCCGAGTGTAGGCCCACCCCGCACCCGAACCAGTCAAGTTTCCCACTCCTCTCCGTCTGCGACTCCACTGCCGCGTCTTCCCCATCTCCGGGTCGTTCCAATCTGGGGCCTCGCCGTCGTCCACCGCCTCGGTGCGCTCGGCGCGGCGTGCACTACAAAAAAAAGACACATCCGTGACATTTTGGGCCGAACGAATTTTTTTTCTGTCATACATATGACACTTCTATGACGATAATTGTGACAAAACCCGGTATCATCATAGATGTGGTGGGCTCCTACTTCTATGACAAAAAATCATGACAGAAAATGGGTTTTTCGTCCTGGGCGGGCCGGAGATGCAGCTGCATGACATTCTTTGGGCCGTCCATGACGGAAAAAACCATGGTAGAAGCGAGGGGGAGGAAAATTTCGGGGAGTTCCCGGTTACGGTGGGAGGTCGGGGGCCGAGCGATGTGCGCTTCTCTCGTACACGTATGCGAGTGTGTGCGAGTCGTTGGCTCTAACTGAACCCGAGCGAGGCGTTGGGCTCTAACTGAACCCGAGCGATTGCACTGCAGGCTACGCGTTACTTAACCCGAGCAATCGATCGATGGCTATTAACTGAACCCGATCGAGCGATTCCTTCGCTACT
>NC_057811.1:35900187-35908020 GCF_018294505.1 Triticum aestivum | reverse complement strand
CTGGATGAACAGGACCCCGTGGAGGGCAGGATGAACAGGACCACCCCGTGGAGGGCAGAATGAACAGTAGACGATGGAGGGCTGGATGAATAGTAGCCCGTGGAGGGGTGGTTGAACAGGAGCCCGTGGAGAGGGCTGGTTGAACAGTAGCCGGTGGAGTAGCGCGTGGTGGAGGCTGGATGAACAGGAGCCCGTGGATGAACATTCGCAGGTGGAGGCTGGAGGAGGTCGATGGTGGATGAACAGTAGCCCATGGAGGCTGGAGGGGGTCGACGGTGGAGATGAACAGTATCCCGTGGAGTCCCGTTTTGCGGCACGCCACACCCCTCCCGATGAACAGGACCCCCGTTTCGACCGTAGCGCTCCAACACAAGTCCATTTCCTCCGTTTTGCGGTATGCCACACCCCTCCCGATCAACAGGACCCCCGTTTCGACCGTAGGAGGTCCGTTTCCTCTGTTTTGTGGTACGCCAGACCCCTCCCGATGAACAGGATCCCGTTTCAAATGTGGTCGGTCGAACACAAGGTCGTTTCCTCCGTTCTGCGGTACGCCAGGCCTCGTTTCCATCGGCTGTTCCGTCCAAGCCCTCCTGATAAACACGACGACACATTCCGTTCCGACCCAGCCAGTTGGCTCCCACGCGTTCCGTTGCCTCCCGATGAACACGACGCATTCCGTTGCCTCCCCATGAACACGACGCATTCCGTTGCCTACCCATGAACACGACGACGACGTTGTTTCTCCGTTCCGACCCAGCCATGTACACGAGCTCTGGCCGTACGTATGCGCGAGGAGGCGTTCGAGACCCCGCCCGTATGTACACATACGTGGCCGTATTCTCTTTCTTGCACCCTGGCCGCTGTACGTACGTGTACATGCTACGTGCGCGCCTCTACTACGACACGTACGCGCCTCTACTACGACATGTGCGCGCCTCTACATCCACCAGTATATATGTACGTACACGTTCGCGACCAGAACGACAACGCTACATACCCTTCGACCAGGTGGGTCCCGACTGTCAGGCACTTCCTTGCCTGCAAAGATGTAGCTGGTGGGTCCCAGCAGTCAGGGGAGGCGCGACGTTTGACGACATTAAGTGAAGTTACATCCACGCGCCGGCATGGCGTGCGAACAGGCAGAAGCTATACCGTCAGGCTTACGATATGGGTCTAGTAGACATGACATCTAGTGGGTCCCGCATAGTTCTCGAGAACTCTTTGGGGGCTTGCAGCCGTTTATCCACCGGGCAAGCCAGCAACCCCACGCTGTTCGCACGCCCTACTCGTCCCCGTCTTCTACCTTACAACAGTTCGCTCCCTGTCGACCCGTCCTTTCACATTAGTTCGCTCCCAGTTTTTTGTGTGGGGTACAACAGTTCAACTTCTCCTAACCCTCCTCCAAAATCCATGGCCTCCCAAATCTCCATGGTCGCCGCTGAGTACCAGGTTAGAGCCATCACCGGCGTTCAGTTCATCGTCATCTACACACGTGGATCCGAGACGGTGAAAGCATGGCTTGCTCGCTTCCTACGCATGTTCAACAGTTCAACGGATGAGTGGGTCGCTAGGCTAGATGTTGAGTACACCACAGTCCTGGGACGAGAGAAGGATCTATAGGACGAAGAGAGGAAGAAGCCCGCCGTGATCCAGGTTTGCGTACATAACGTTTGCTTGGTCTACCACATATGCCATGCCGACGTTGAGTGCCAGGATTTTAAGAACTTCCTCAAGGACAAAAGAGTGAAATTCGTTACTGTAGGCTTTAAGAACGACAGGGATGTCCTACGTCGGATAGGTCTTGTTGTAGGCCAGACCTTCGATCTCCAGAAGGCAAGCCTGGTGTCCTCCTCTCAACCTTCAATGCTGACCCTGGCAGCAACCATGATTGATCCTTCGTATGCTAAACTAAAGAAACCTCATCACGAGTTTCATCATGCATGGGAGTCGAAGACATTAGATGAAGATCACATCCTGTACGCAGCAATGGATGCCTACCTTTGTTTAAATATCTACAAGGGTTGGATGAAGAAGCAGAGCCCAGTGTCCGGTTCAAGCAAAGAAGCGTCGGCGAAGAGGAAGAGGAAGAGGGACGAGGACGAAGTCGAGGACGTGGACTCGGACTCCGAGTAGGTGGCAGTGTCGTCGCTCATGCTGGTTCTACTGCAGTGTCAAGCGGACTAGTTGCTTAGTTTATTTTCAAGGGTGTGTTGTGCTGAGGCCCCAGCAGAACTATGTTTATGTTCTTTCTCGTTATTTGAACTCTTTAGTATGTACAGTAGTACTAGTACTATGTCTTACTACTGTTCTTCTTGCAGTTGGTACTACTGCTCGTATCTTCGTGTTCCTACTTTACTTAATACGTTCGTACTAGTAGTATAATTTGGGTCAGTCGATATGTGAAAGAAGTTCGACGGAGCGAAGGAAGAAGACGGCAGAAGAGGTGGAAGAAGCCCTTCTAGCCATCCATGTTGCATCAAACGGCTCACATGAGTCCACTGACCCAAATTTCTCCTTCAGATTGCAGGATCCACGTGGCATTCAAGGTCTCGAAGGTAGATTCCGCTTCCGCACCTGGTTTGCGGGCTCGACGCGCATGCGACTGGCTTCCGCCGCGACAGCCACCATGCGCGCCTCCTCCGCGCTGGCGGAGACGACAATGACATGCTAGTTCCTCCTCGCCGGCGTGCTGGAGCACGCGCTCGTCCTCCTCTTCATACGCTGCGTGCATAGACGCGGCACCACCAGCTGCTCGCGTGCTTGGCAGCGCGGCGGCATCGCGAGGAGGGACTGCAGACGACGTGAGCGGGCGAGCCATCGGCTTCATGGCACAGGGATGGCGGCGACACGGCGGTGATGGGCGAGAAATTGTTGGCTGGAGCAGGCGGGCGCCGGCATGCGCAACGGCGGTGGCGGCATATTGATGAGTGCGCGTGTGGGAGCTTACTTTAGTTTTATATATAAGGTTGGTCAAACTTAAAAGAAAACCGTACTAGTACACATAAACATTAGACTTAGGCAGCGCTTTTATTAGTTAGTACCACAGCCATGATACGAAATCCTGTGCAAGCGCGTGAACTGCGGCCGCGCAGTCGATCGAACTGTGCGTCACCGTGTCGCGCTCGAAGGACATTCACCGAACCTTTTTGTGTGTGTGAAAACAATCCTCGAATATTACTCAACTTTTTTTTCCTGTGAAAGTTGTTGATGCTGCAATATTTCCATATATTTGAATTTAGCTCCAGTTCGTGTTTATTTGGATTTGGACGTTTTAGGTGCGCCCTAGTTTTTTTAATACTGATTTTGTGTGTGTGACTGAGAGAGAACATGTGTATGTGTCCATATGTGTGTTGTGGCGGAAGGGCAATGTGGAGACGGTGTGCGTGTGATACAGACATAGAGAGGTGTGAATGTCCAAATGATCATGCATGAGTGAGACATAGACAGATGCCGATACGTTGTGTATACATGAGAGAACGGTCTTCTAGTTTACTTTGTGTGTGTGTGTGTGTATGTGAGTTTGAGCATGTTGTGAAGTACTATAGACCTTGTATACATCTTGGGATTCGACAATGATTGTAACTATTGAATTGTATAGACCATTACATTCGAAGTCAATAGCCTAATATATTTATTTCACAATGTCAACAAATGATTAGTTCACTACAAACTAAGAAAACAAATGTGTACTCCCTCCGTTTTTATTTAAGTCCGCGTATTAGCATTGGTCAAAGTCAAATTTTGTAAACTCTCAGAAAGCTTATAACAAAAAATATTACCATATACAATAACAAATAAATACCATTAGATTCATTATTGAATGTACTTTCACATCATACATATTTGTTATGGTAAATGTTTATATTTTTCTATAAACTTGGTCAAACTTTAGGAAGTTTGACTTCAGTCAAACCTAATATGCAGAGTTTACTACCACTACTCGCTAGTTGCTTAGCCGAATCTCTCAACACGCCACACGGGGAGTCCAGTGTCACAAAATTTTGAGGTCGGCGGGAAAATCTCCCGCGACCCTAATTCGAGCAGTGGGAAGTTACCATCATAGCCTTCGGAGCAGGCCTACGGATGACGCTTGGTAGGGGGCTGTTTTCGTAACTTCAGGTTCACCCTACCCAGCCAACCCCACCCCGACACCCAGAGTAGTACACCTGAGTACTCCCCATTTTCTATCCCCACCGCAAAATAGACTTCTCCACGGCACCGCAGCCTTCGTGCTCCTCCCCTTTACATCGGTGCACTCGTCCACCGCAGCGCATCTGCCTCATCGACGACCTCGTACGCCACACTGGAGCCGGTCCACCGTCGTCATCGTATATGGAGCCTCTTCCCCGGCATCGTCTTCCACGGTCTTGGATCTGATTCCCGGAAGCCGACGCCAAGCGTAGAAGTACCACCGTCATGGACAATGAACTGACTCTCGTTGCCGACCATGACTCACAGAGGCCGCTGCGACCATCGTTCTCCTCCTCGTTGGTAATGTGTGTATTGAATCACTTAGCAGTACATGTGTAGTTCCAATTTTGTTCATACCTACCCTTCAAATTTCCTGGGTGCTATTGTTCCCGTAAAAGTAATTGGTTATAGCCTCCATTGTCCAACAGAATATCAGCTTGTAATTGTGCGTCGCTCCTGTAGCGCGCTGTGCTTGGGTAGGTTTTTCATCTGCAACCAGTAGTGTGGCAAATGATGGAAAGGTTTTTAGAACTAGCAAGATGCCCATGCGTTTGTATGAGTAGTTTATCTTGTGGGAGAAAAGGATGAACGAGGGAAGGCCTTATTTGCAAATCTGGAGAGGGGTATGGGTATCTTATTGCAAAATTCCCATTTGTTTCCTTCCTATCTGTCAGATATAAATCGGACGGCCTATATTGCAAGAAAAAAAGTACAAAGAAAAAAAGTAGACAGTAAAGTAAGTAGAGATAAATATTAAATATAAAATATAAAATAAATATAACAGTAGAGAAGAAAGTAGAGATAGCAGAGACATCGGGAAAGGATCACGCACGTGCGGGAAAAAGCGGCCGGGCGTGCGCTAGTATTGGCGCGCGGCGTCCGGCGCGCTTTATAAAATCCAACCCCCTCCCACCGCTCTGTGCCTTGCCACCGCTCTCTCCCCGCTCTGTGCCTCTCCACCGCTCTCTCCCTTCTCTTTTTCGCCTCACCGCCGCCGTGCCACCATGCCGCCGCGTCGCCGGTAAACTTGGGGATACCGCAGCGTCCGCGCGCGCCTCTCCGGCGGCTTCTCCGCCGAGATCCGGTTCCGCGGGATGCGCCTCGGCCTCGGCAATTTCGACACCGCCAACGAGGCCGCCCGCGCGTACGACGCGGTGGTGTGGCGCCTCCGGTGGCCTCATAGAACATTGAACTTCCCAAACGTACCGACGCGGGAGCGGGCGCAGGAGCTCGCGCCTCTGCCGCGGCTTAGCACCGACGAGGATCGTCGCGACAACCGGAGGCGGGAGCACCGTCTCTGCATCGCCGAGATGGACGAGGAAGCCATGGCGCTATGGCGCCAACACTTCCCGGAGGACATCATCAAAGAGCGCGAGTTCTACGCGCAAAGGAGGGCGGAGAGGGATAAGAGGAGGGCGGAGCGAGCCGCCTATCGCGAGGACAAGCGTAGGCGAAAAGCGGACGCTCAATTCAACATGAGGCTAGGAGTAGCATCGCTGTCGGGTGGTAGGTGCGACATATGCCAACGGATGGCTTATCATAGTGGGTGCCAGTAAGACGTCGCCGGTGCCTGGAAACGGGATGAGGCGAAGACATGCACGCCGGCGAATCTTACCCAGGTTCGGGGCTCTCCGAGGAGATAACACCCCTAATCCTGCTCTGCGGGGTCTCCGCATGATCACTAGATCAGAAAGAGTAGCTACAAATGCTCCTAGAGCTGCTTGGTTCAAGGGAGACGAAGAGCAAGGCTAGCTCTTGTTTCCCTCTCTCTACGGTGTGTGTGTAATGCTAAGAAGCCAACCCTTTGCATGGGTGCCCTGGGGGGTTTATATAGGCCTACCCCCCCAGGGGTACAATTGTAATCCGGCTTGGCGCAGGTCCCAGACGTCAGTGTCTACGCTCGCCGGCTTCTCCGCCGGCCGCTGGGGCCTACCGACTGGTGGGTCCCACCGGCTGCCGGCCTCTCGGTCGACAGGCCGGCCCCACCGCCTAGGGTCTTGTCGGCGGCTGCTTACTGTAGCCTCGTCCCTGATGACGAGGGCTTCGTTGAGGTAAGCGTGGCTACAGTGTGCCGCCTCGAGGGCTCTCACTGTAGCCTTACCTCGTCTTGTCTCCTTAATGTGGCACATGCTTCGAGGGAGGGGGTAGCCGGCTTATGGGGGCCGGCTACGCCCTTGGCCGACTGGGGGAGGCCGGGCCGCCTTCGCGCCTCTCTCTGGCTAAAGGGGTCCGCCGCCCGTGGGCCGTACTGGTGTCTGTCGTGGGTGACGTTGAGGCCAGCATGGCTACAGTGCCGAGTCGGACGGGAGACGGCCGTCCCGTACGGCGTCCTGTGGCCATGCCTGCCTCAGGCTTCGGGGGTAGTGGGCCGCACTGTGGCCACACCCCGTCTTGTCACCATTATGTGGGTGTAGTTTTGGTAGGTGCGGTCTTGGCCGCCTTTTTGGATTCGGCGCTCCTCGTGGCCGACTCTGGGGAGTCGGCGTTCTTCATGGCCGACTCTGGGGAGTCGGCCATCCCATGGTTATCTTGGGGGGAGGTTGCCGAGGCTGGGTCGCATTCTGAGAGTCGGCTTCAGAAGTAGCCGGCCCGGGAAGGCGGCCCAGTGTTTGAAATGCTTGAAGGCCCAAAGGCCTGATAATTTTTTGAAAGAGCCAGGGGCCGTCGGGTAGGCTACCCATGGCCATTTACTCTGACAGTAGTCCCCGAAGCTGATTGGGCTTCGAGGTTGGGTAGGAGTTGAGAAGCTCGATCAGTTTCCTATCTTGACAAGCCGGCAGCTGGGAGCCGGCTTTGGTTAGGCGCGCCGTCTTGGCCAAAATTTTTGGAGTCGGAGGGCGGGAGCTCGCCAGCGCGTGCACCGGGCCGCGGGCCGGCCACTTGCCGCCTGCGAACCACATGGCCTCTCTTGGCTAAAAAGCCTTGTAACACCCCGCATGTAACTTGCCATATTTGTAACTCCGACTCTTGCCATTTCCGGCTATGTGATATGATTTTTCCCTCCGTTGTCGGGTTTTGTCTTTTGTTTTGTCTTTTGTCATGTCATGCATTTTCATATCATGTCATCATGTGCATTGCATTTGCATACGTGTTCGTCTCATGCATCCGAGCATTTTCCCCGTTGTCCGTTTTCCAATCCGGCGCTCCTATCTCCTCCGGTGCACCCCTCTTGTTTTCTTTCGTGTGCGTGTGTCAAACTTTCTAGGAATGGACCGAGGCTTGTCAAGTGGTCTTAATATACCACTGGGAGACTACCGGTCAAGTTTCGTTCCATTCAGAGGTCGTTTGGTACTCCAACGGTTAACCGGGCATCCGCAAAGTCCATTTGGATGTCCAGCAAAAACCCCCTCTAAAACCAGCCCAAAACCCACCAAACTCTCTTCCATGCTCTAGGTCGTTCGATCATGATCGTGTGGGCGAAAACCGCACCTCATTTGGAGCCTCCTAGCTCCCTCTACCTATTTATATGTGGGCATCCCGAAAACGAAATCGCAGTCTCCCGTAACCCTAATTCCCCTCTCCGCGGGCGGACGCGTCCAGCGCCCGCCGGACAAACGCGCCGCCGCGCCCGGCGAACCAGCGCTCGCCACCTGTCACCGCAGCCCCGCCGCCGCGCCGGCCCGCGAAGCCCGCCGCGGGCCC
>NC_057811.1:35890232-35899936 GCF_018294505.1 Triticum aestivum | reverse complement strand
ACCGCGCGCTCCCTCCGGCGCCGCCGCGCCCACTGGCGACCGCCGCCTCCGGCCGGTGCCCTCCTCCGGCTCCGGTTCCCCTCGCCGTCCGCCGCCCCGACGGCCCTGCCTCGCCGTCGCCATCGAGCACGAGCTCGGGAGCCTGATCCGATCGGATCTGGTACAGTACCCCGTTGACTTTCTCTCGAACCCCCCTCAAAATTCCTCTTAAGTCCTGGAAAATCTTCAGCATGTGCTCCTGTTCGAGATGTGATAACTCTGTGCATGTAGCTTCGATTCGCGCGCGTAATATGTCAAATTGTTCGCCTCGTGATGCTCTTCATTTTGTTCAATTGAACCATGTTCATTAGAGGTCATCTTGATGCCCAAATCTTCATTAGAAGAGGGCTAGTTGCTGTTATTCTCTGGTTCTTAGAAGAACTTGGAGATTTGTCATTTTTGTATCATTTAATCTGTGCATCTTATGAGCATGAGCTCTACATGTGTTTTGAAGTATGCCATGCCATCTTTCCAGTGGTGTAGTCCATGTATTTTTTTTGATCTCTGTGGTGACTAGCACAAGCATGCAAAGTAGGTCCCGTAATAATTCTGATTTCAGGGACTTAGTGATTTCTCCAAGTCTTTGTCTGCTGTAATTTTGTTGCCATGTAAACTTGATGCTACAGGGAGATCCATGCATATTTGGGAGATGTGCAGTAAGGATGTTTTGTATATATAGTTTTAGTGGATCCATTCCTGCAATTCTTTGCAATTTTAGAGTACCGTAGCATGACTGAATCTTGCTCTACTTTTGCTATAAAATATTTCTGGCAGATTTTTAACATGATATGCATTTTTGCCAAGCTTATTGTAGTTGATCCATACATGCTATGCAATTGTTCTTGCCATGGATAGCTTCATAAACATGCCATCTTGCTGTAGGTATGCTTGGTTTGTCATGCGTTGCTCTGTAGTGAGTGCATCTAGCTCACAAAGAGGCCTACATATTAATATTTCTGCCATGCTCTGATTTCTGCCAAGTCTGAAACCTGATAACGAAACTTGCTATGTTTACATGCTTGCCATCATATCTTCTGGTCCTTTTTGGCTTATGGTCAGTAAGGGACTTTTGTCATGTGCATTTAGTAGAACACTACCATGCCTTGTTTTGCTATGTTAAGTTCCTGTAGCATGTTGAGTTTGCTACCTGATGATGATTTCTGCCATGTCCAGTTTTTCACTGTGTCTGTGAACCTGTAATCTTTTGCACTTTTGCCATGCTTGTTTGAGCTTGATATGTTGTGAACTAGCCGTAGCTCAGTGTTCATCTTTTGTCAAGCATCTCCTGTGGATTACTGCCATGTGCTTTTTTGCTATTGTGGGGTGCTGTAGCATTGTTACTTGTTGCATTTTAAGTGCTATCTTGCTGTTTATCGCAGATTAGTGTCATTCTTGTTTTGCTTGCCATTTGCAAACCGTGCATCCGATTCCGGTGATCTTTATATCGATTTCGACCGAAATCATCTCATCTTTCCAGTGGCATGCTTGGTTTGCCAAGTTACTGCCATGTTCATCATTTTCCTTCCGGAGCACGCATATGCATCGCATATCATATCTTGCATATCATACATGTCTTGCATCATGTTGCTTGTGCATTTCTCGTTGTTGATTGTGGTTCCGTTTGTTTGTGTTCTTGTCTTGGGTAGAGCCGGGAGACGAGTTCGTGAACGAGGAACCTGTCGAGTACGCTTACGAGGATCAAGCTTTCGACAACTCTGAGAATCTTGCAGGCAAGATGACCACCCCTCGAAATCACTTCTATCTTTGCTATGCTAGTTGTTCGCTCTATTGCCATGCTCCGCTACCTATCACTTGCTATATCATGTCTCCCATTTTAGCCTTGTCAGCCCTAACCATCCTTTCCTAGCAAACCGTTGTTTGGCTATGTTACCGCTTTTGCTCAGCCCCTCTTATAGCGTTGCTAGTTGCAGGTGAATTTGAAGTTTGTTCCATGTCGGAACATGGATATGTTGGGATATCACAGTACCTCTTATTTAATTAATGCATCTATATATTTTGGTAAAGGGTGGAAGGCTCGGCCTTATGCCCGGTGTTTTGTTCCACTCTTGCCGCCCTAGTTACTGTTATACTGGGATTATGTTCCTTGAGTTTGCGTTCCTTACGCGGTCGGGTGATTTATGGGACCCCCTTGACAGTTCGCCTTGAATAAAACTCCTCCAGCAAGGCCCAACCTTGGTTTTACCATTTGCGACCTATACCTTTTTCCCCCGGGTTTTCTAGAGCCCGAGGGTCATCTTTATTTTAAACCCCAGGCCAGTGCTCCTCTGAGTATTGGTCCAAACTGTCAGTCGCCGGTGGCCACCAGGGGCAACTCTGGTCTGGCCTATCGGAAGCTTGGACAATCCGGTGTGCCCTGAGAACGAGATATGTGCAGCTCCTATCGGGATTTGTCGGCACATTCGGGAGGCTTTGCTGGTCTTGTTTTACCATTGTCGAGATGTCTTGTAAACCGGGATTCCGAGACTGATCGGGTCTTTCCGGGAGAAGGTTTATCCTTCGTTGACCGTGAGAGCTTATGATGGGCTAAGTTGGGACACCCCTGCAGGGTATTATCTTTCGAAAGCCGTGCCCGCGATTATGAGGCAGATGGGAATTTGTTAATGTCCGGTTGTAGATAACTTGTCACTTGACCCAATTAAAATACACCAAGTGCGTGTGTAACCGTGATGGTCTCTTCTCGGCGGAGACCGGGAAGTGAACACGGTCTGAGTTATGTATGACGTAAGTAGGTGTTCAGGACCTCTTCTTGGTCATTGCTAGATGACGACCACTCCATTGCTTCTCTTCTCGCTCTCATTTGCGCAGTTAGCCACCATATATGCTTTTGCCGCTACAGCTCCACCTCTTTGCACCATCCTTTCCTACAAGCTTAAATAGTCTTGATCTCGCGGGTGTGAGATTGCTGAGTCCCCGTGACTCACAGATTCTACCAAAACAGTTGCAGGTGCCGACGATGCCAGTGCAGACGATGGCGTCGATCTCAATTGGGAGTTCGACGAGGAACGTGGTCGTTACTATGTGTCTTTTCCTGATGATCAGTAGTGGAGCCCAGTTGGGACGATCGGGGATCTAGCATTTGGGGTTGTCTTATTTTCATCTGGATTTTGACCGTAGTCGGTCTGTATGATTGTATTTTGGATGATGTATGAATGATATTTATGTATTGTGTGAAGTGGCGATTGTAAGCCAACTCTTTATCCCATTCTTGTTCATTACATGGGATTGTGTGAAGATGACCCTTCTTGCGACAAAACCACTATGCGGTTATGCCTCTAAGTCGTGCCTCGACACGTGGGAGATATAGCCGCATCGTGGGTGTTACAAGTTGGTATCAGAGCCATCCCCGACTTAGGAGCCCCCTGCTTGATCGAATCGCTGGCGTTGTTGAGTCTAGAATAAAATGTTTTGAGTCTTAGGATTATATATATCGGAGAGTAGGATTCTTTTTACTCCTCAGTCCCTTCGTCGCTCTGGTGAGGTCTCCTGACGTAGAAGTTTTGACTTCTCTCTCCTCAAATTTCACTAAATTTTTTTTAGGATCACGCGGGTATCTTGGAATCGTTCCGATCGATTTGTGACGAGAACATTGTTCTTGGTGCCTCCTGTCATTTAGGGGTTGTGGCAGTGTCCCGGGGAGTTGAGCTCCGAGGTGTTGTCGTCACAATTTTATCGTTGCAGTTCTGGAATACCTGAGTTTCGCCGACATCGAAATCTCTTTTATGCAGTTGTTGGTGAGATCACCTCGACGCCACCCAGTACTGGGGCGGGAGTTCGGGAGTATTGCCATAACTTGTATAACGGATGTTTTTCGAAGGTTGAGGTAAACGATTTCCGAAGGTTTCTTGGTTATGTGTTGACGGATGGATACAGCTGGATCTAGGGATTGTTAGTTTGGGTGATATATTTTGTGTCCCCTGTATCCTCTACACCAGATTGCATAACCAGAAAGTTTCGGGAGTTTATAAGTGGGAATTCTAGTAGCCTTAGGATATCTTTCCGACAGACGCATGATATGAGATTGGGGTTCGACGTCTAGTGGTCCGCCTGTATACGGTTGATTTTACAGTGGTCTCGTTGTGTCTTAAAGAGTCCATGGCTTTGCCGACTCGGGGACGCTTCGTATGTCATGTGCACAGCCTTGTACATGATGGTGCTGTACGATTGAGCCCGTGTGGGCCCCACCACGAAAACTTCGGACGAAATATCTATCATATGTTTGTTCCGGCTTATTCTGCAAGCCAATACTTTGTTTTATTTTGTATTGTGGTATTCGAGTTACTTCGAATTCATATGTTCATTCCATATCTTTTTCAAGTGGCTTCTCAACTTATGGAAGTGTGATGATTTACTACGGAATTCATTCGTTCATCTTCGTTCGAATGTTTATTGTGAAGACTATATGTTGCAATTTCTATCCGTTGATTCTACTTATCTTTTTGTCTATCAAGATGCTAACGGATGTCACCCTCTTCAGGATGGCTCCGCCAACGCGTCAGAATCCGGATCGCAATGAAGGGAGTCAAGCGAACCCTCCGCCACCACCTCCACCTCCGGAGGCATGGCAAGCAATCATGGCAGCCACCAACGCCAATGCTCAAATGATTCTGCAACTCTTGCAAGAACGTACTCAAGGGCAAGGCAATCAAGGCAATCAAGGTCAAGGCAACAATCAGTTTCACTTTGCCACTCTCAACCAGTTTCTCGCAAATCAGCCCAAGTCTTTCAGCTACCGTGCCGAGGCCACGGATGCCGACGATTGGCTCGTGGACATCAACAAGCATTTTGAATGTAGCAATGTCAGGCCTGAGGACTTTGTCAAGTTCGCTTCTTTCCAGCTCAAGGACCAAGCTGCTGATTGGTATCAACAATACAAAGATTCCAGAGGAGGTCATGTGATCACTTGGACTGACTTCTGTCGGTACTTCAAAGCGCACCACATTCCACAAAGTGTTGTTGAGAGCAAGCGTGAGGAGTTCCGCAATCTCAAGCAAGGAAACATGTCTGTGTATCAATACAACATTCAGTTTTAGAAACTTGCTCGCTTCGCTAAACAAGACGTTCTTGATGAAAAGAGCATGATCTATCACTTCAGAGGTGGCCTTAAAGAGGATCTGCAGTTAGCTCTCGTTCTTGTTGAGCCTACTCACTTTGATCAATTCTACAATATGGCACTGAAGCAAGAGGCTGCTCAGCTCAAGTGTGAGGCTTCTAAGAAGAGAGTCAGAGACGCAGTTCAGTCTTCTTCTTCCTCACTTGTGACAGCTAAGCAACAGAAGTTCTGGTTGCCTCCTCCTCCTCCGTTTCGTCAGCCTTACCAGCAGAAGAACAAAGGTGGCCATGGTTCTTCCAATTCTTCCAACTCTGGCTATCAGAACAAGTCTCAGAATCAAGCTCCAAAGTCCAATGCTCCTTATCACCGTCCACTCTCAGAGGTGACTTGCAACAAATGTCAGCAGAAAGGTCACTATGCTAACAAGTGCTTCAACCAGAGGCGTCTTCCTCCTCCTCCTCCTGTCAGATCTTCCAGCAATGCAGTGGTCAAGCATAATCCAAAGTTTGCAAAGGTGAACATGATGAATGTAGCTCAAGCGGAGGAATCTACTGAAGTGATAATGGGTAATCTTCCTGTTAATTATATTCCTGCAAAAGTTCTTTTTGATACTGGTGCATCGCTTTCTTTCATATCAAGACCTTTTGCATCCAAGCATGAATTGCATTTCCAAGGATTGCCTAGGTCGTTAGCAGTTGTCTCTCCGGGCAAATGCATGAATGCAAGTTCCATGGTTCCGAATGTTACCATCAAGATGGGCGACTATAAATTTCAGTCTTCTCCAATTATTCTTGGTGACTCGGATATTGATCTTATTCTCGGGATGGACTGGCTTTCTAAGCACAAGGCTAAACTTGATTGTGCTGCCAGGGAAATTCAATTGACACACTCGTCTGAGGATGTGATTATTTTTGCCGCTCGTGATGAAACCATTCGGTTTTTCTCTCTCAATGAGAAGGGCGAATTGCATGCCATCTCTCAGATTCCAGTCGTTTGCGAGTATCAAGATGTCTTTCCAGAAGAGCTTCCGGGTATGCCTCCGCACCGGCCAGTTGAGTTCGTTATCGAACTAGAGCCTGGTACTGTACCTGTTTGCAAGCGTCCATACAAGCTTGGACCTAACGAGCTGAAGGAATTGAAGAAGCAGCTCGATGAACAAGAACGTCTGGGTTTGATCAGACCGAGTTCTTCTCCATGGGGTTGTGGTGTTCTTTTTGTCAAGAAGAAAGATGGCACGGACCGACTTTGTGTCGACTACCGTCCATTGAACAAGAAGACAATCAAGAACAAGTATCCACTTCCCAACATCAATGAGCTATTTGAGCAACTCAAAGGTGCTAAAGTATTCTCGAAGCTTGACCTTCGTATGGGTTATCATCAGATTCGCATTCGTGAAGAAGATATTCCCAAGACAGCATTCAGAACAAGCTTTGGTTCTTATGAATACACTGTCGTGTCTTTCGGCCTTGTCAATGCTCCTCCGGTGTTCTCTCGGATGATGAATTTCATCTTCAACCCCTATACCAATGAATTCGTTCTGGTGTATCTCGATGATATCTTGGTCTTCTCCAAGAATAAGCAGGATCATGCCAAACATTTGCGATTGGTGCTCGACAAGCTCAGAGAGTATCAATTCTATGAGAAGTTCTCCAAATGTGAGTTTTGGCTCGATGAAGTTCTTTTCCTGGGTCACATCATCTCTGCCACGGGCATCGCTGTTAACCCCGAGAAGGTGTCCGCAGTTCTGGATTGGGAACCTCCTCAAAATGTCAAGCAGCTCCGCAGTTTTCTGGGTCTTGCAAGCTATTGCCGAAGATTCGTTGAGAATTTCTCCAAGATTGCAAAGCCTCTTTCTAATCTCCTTCAGAAGCATGTGAAGTATGTCTGGTCTCCTGAGTGTGACGTTGCTTTCGACACTCTCAAAGAAAAACTAGTCACAACTCCTGTCTTGACTCCTCCTGATGAATCCAAGCCGTATGAAGTTTTCTGTGATGCTTCTCTCCAAGGTCTCGGTGCTGTGTTAATGCAAGAGAAGAAAGTTGTGGCTTATACTTCTCGGCAGTTGAAGCCCAACGAGAAGAACTACCCCACTCACGATCTTGAGTTGGCGGCAGTTGTCCATGCATTGATTACGTGGAGACATCTCTTGTTGGGAAGACAAGTGGACATTTTCATTGATCACAAGAGTCTCAAGTATATCTTCAATCAGCCCAACCTCAACCTCAGGCAGACTCGATGGGTCGAAATGATTCAAGAGTACAATCCGAGTATCGAATATACTCCAGGCAAAGAAAATGTCATTGCAGATGCTTTAAGCAGGAAAGCTTATTGCAACAGCTTAATTCTCAAGCCTTTCCAACCGGATCTTTGTGAAGCATTCCGCAAGCTGAATCTTCAAGTTGTTCCTCAAGGCGTTCTTGCCAACCTCATAGTATCTCCTACTTTGGAAGATCAAATTCGTGAGGCACAACTCCTTGATGCCATGGTGAAGAAGGTGAAATGTGGCATCGACAAGGGTCTTTCCAAATACAAGTGCTATCGCATTGATGACAGAGACACTTTGTTCTTCGAGGACCGGATTGTGGTTCTGAAAGGTGATCTAAGGAAAGTCATAATGAACGAAGCGCACAATTCTCTCCTTTCCATTCATCCTGGAAGTGCGGAGATGTATCATGACCTCAAGCAGTCGTATTGGTGGACTCGAATGAAGCGAGAAATTGCTCAATTCGTGAATGAATGTGATGTCTGTCGAAGAGTGAAAGCAGAACATCTACGACCAGCTGGTCTCCTCCAACCTCTTGCTATCCCAGAATGGAAGTTTGATCATATTGAAATGGACTTCGTGACTGGATTTCCCAAGTCCAAGCGCGGAAATGACGCTATTTTCGTTGTCATCGACAAGCTTTCTAAAGTGGCTCATTTCCTTCCTATCAAAGAATCCATCACAGCAGCTCAGCTGGCAGAGCTCTACACCTCCAGAATTGTCTCTTTGCACGGCATTCCACAATTGATTTCTTCTGATCGTGGAAGCATCTTCACCTCTAAGTTCTGGGACTCCTTCCAGAAGGCCATGGGCACAAACATTCGCTTCAACACAGCTTTCCACCCTCAAACTAGTGGCCAAGTCGAGCGAGTCAATCAAATTCTTGAAGATATGCTTAGGGCTTGTGTCATTTCCTTTGGCATGAAATGGGAAGATTGTCTTCCTTATGCTGAATTCTCCTACAACAACAGCTTCCAAGCGAGTTCGGGCAAGGCCCCATTCGAGATTCTCTATGGCAGAAAGTGCCGTACTCCTCTCAATTGGTCAGAGACTGGTGAACGCCAACTTCTTGGCAATGACTTAATCACTGAAGCTGAAGAAATGTGTAAAGTCATCCGTGATAATCTCAAAGCCGCGCAATCGCGTCAGAAGAGTTACTATGATAGTAAGCACCGTGATTTGGCTTTTGAGATCGGAGACCATGTCTACCTCCGCGTCTCTCCAATGAAAGGCACTCGTCGCTTCGGTATCAAAGGGAAGCTTGCCCCTAGATACGTGGGTCCTTTCAAGATCATTGGCAAAAGAGGCAACCTCGTCTATCAACTTGAGCTTCCTTCCAACTTCGCGAACGTGCACGATGTGTTCCACGTGTCACAGCTCCGCAAGTGCTTCAAGACGCCTGAGCGCACTATCGACTTCGAAGAGATTGACCTCCAAGAAGATTTGTCTTATCATGAGCACCCAGTTGCTATTCTTGAAGAAACTGAGCGCAAGACTCGCAACAAGTCTATCAAATTCCTGAAAGTGAAGTGGTCGCACCATTCCGACCGGGAAGCCACCTGGGAACGCGAGGACCATCTCCGTTCCGAATATCCGGAGTTCTTTCAGTCCTAGATCTCGGGACGAGATCCTCTCGTAGTGGTGGAGTGTTGTAACACCCCGCATGTAACTTGCCATATTTGTAACTCCGACTCTTGCCATTTCCGGCTATGTGATATAATTTTTCCCTCCGTTGTCGGGTTTTGTCTTTCGTTTTGTATTTTGTCATGTCATGCATTTTCATATCATATCATCATGTGCATTGCATTTGCATACGTGTTCGTCTCATGCATCCGAGCATTTTCCCCGTTGTCCGTTTTCTAATGCGGCGCTCCTATCTCCTCCGGTGCACCCCTCTTGTTTTCTTTCGTGTGCGTGTGTCAAACTTTCTCGGAATGGACCGAGGCTTGTCAAGTGGTCTTAATATACCACTCGGAGACTACCGGTCAAGTTTCGTTCCATTCGGAGGTCGTTTGGTACTCCAACGGTTAACCGGGCATCCGCAAAGTCTATTTGGATGTCCAGCAAAAACCCCCTCTAAAACCAGCCCAAAACCCACCAAACTCTCTTCCATGCTCTAGGTCGTTCGATCACGATCGTGTGGGCGAAAACCGCACCTCATTTGGAGCCTCCTAGCTCCCTCTACCTATTTATATGTGGGCATCCCGAAAACGAAATCGCAGTCTTCCGTAACCCTAATTCCCCTCTCCGCGGGCGGACGCGTCCAGCGCCCGCCGGACAAACGCGCCGCCGCGCCCGGCGAACCAGCGCCCGCCACCTGTCACCGCCGCC